>NW_019396413.1:127638-151455 GCF_000591075.1 Eurytemora carolleeae | reverse complement strand
GGGGGGGGGGGGGGGGGGGGCTTAGAGCAAGGATAGTTTTTTCATGGGTAGTTTTTCAAAGAAAAGTTTTTTGCAAAGAAAGTTATTTTCAGGTGCAGTTTTTTCATAAGGCAGCTTTTGTTTTCAAAGTTTTTTCCCCTAAGAACGTTTTTATCAAATGGCCAATTTTCCATGGGCATTTTTTTAAAGTGGAGTTGTAGCCCTTTAGAAAGTTATTTTCATGTGCCGTTTTTTCACTTTGCGGGTTTTCCAATGAGATTATGACAGTTATTTTCATTTGATGATTTTTCCATGACATTTTTTACTAACGGTGGTTTTTCCGGAAATAGTTTGATTATAATTCAAGTAAATTTTTTTATCTTCCTCCAGCAGCGGTATTATGATATTCATTAAAAAAATAATTATTTAGGAAGCATCTCGAGAACTTGAAGAAAAGATTGTTGGCTGTATCTGCTGAATTTGATGGACAAATCCACGCACACTTTAACATTCCCAAAATTAAACTTTCTGTGATTGGTAAGATTTTTTAAATTTTTTAAAATCAAGTCTTTTGTCATTTTTGTAACCTACTTTTAAAGAATGTTTTTTTTTGTCCCGAGAAGAAGGATTAAAAAACTTGACTTTTGGTTTTATGGTCTTTTTTTATGAAAAAAAGATTGAAACCCTCCAAATTACAATAATTTTAAAAAAGTTAATTTTTACGAGTTTTGGTGAAAAATGTGAAAATGTTTAGACCCTGAAGCCCCGCCTGTACTGGAGTGTGCTTATATCTGTGATAATCTTCTTTGTGATGCAATTGGTAGAACCCCATCCACCAGGTAGAGTACAGAACCCCATCCACCAGGTAGAGTACAGAACCTCCAAGAAGTTTTGAAGCCAGTAGGATAAATGAAAAATGGAATTGCTCCATGCATGGTCGATTTGTAAAAAAGGGCGAAATAATTTACAGGAAATGCATGAAAAATATTTGTTTTTGGAAAAATTTGGTCAATTTTTCGCCAGATTTTTCTCTGGTGTGGGACAGGGATAAGGTATTCCAAAAATAGAATTCGAGGAAATAATAATATTTTATTTGTAAATATTTAGACTTGTTGTATATGTGAGAAACCTGAGTACTGAACCCTGGTGTTTCTACATGAACACTGAAATAGTCGAGGTAAGAGAAAACAAGTTACAATTAGGGTTTGCAGCGAACGAAAACTTTCGCGAAAAAATGCTAAATTTATTTCGTAATAAACTTTTTCGGGGCATTTTGCATTTTTTTTGCGAAAATGAATTTATCGACAGGAATCGAAAACGATGAGAAATATCGCGGAAAAAAACACGAAAAATATTTTCGCGAAGGAAAAAACTCCAATAACGATTTCGCTGGAAACCTTCACAATGGTAGTCCTTTTCACGTAAAATGCGTTTTTAAATTCTGTTTAAACTTTTGTTGGGTAATTGCAAATTAAACATTAATCTTCTCATGTGAATAAGAGATATAGAAAAATTAGGAAAAATTACTGAATCAACGAAATAAAATTAAACCACAACAAGCCGAACGTAACGCTATTTGTAATTCTCTTTTCTACAAATTACAGCCGTTCAAAATTCTTAAGACACTAAGATTGATTCTAGAATTTTCTCTATTTGCTTGTGGTTCGAAATCTAATATTTTCTTTTTTTTCAGAGAACCAGTAATCCCATGTTCATGTTGACCGGTCTATTTAGAGCAGCTGATAATATTGTAGACTCTACACAGGTGAATAAAGAAGAAGATATAATGGTGGGGGGGGGGGGGGGGTAGTATTTTCATTTTAAATGTTAAAGAATTGATTCTTTCTCACAAACTCAAATTTTCGAATTCCTATATCCATGGAACCTGATGGCGTAAACCGTTGTTATTTTTAACTTAGATTCTTTGATCCAACAGTATTCACAGTTGAAATATCTAAGATTTTAGACTTTGGGTTGCAAAGACATATGAATTAGAAAATCGGAGTTTGTGGAATAAACTCCGTCTCAAGGAAGAAGGGAAGGGTTTAAAAAATTATAAGATAAAGAGAAGAAAGCAAAAAATGAAGAAAAAAAAAATATTGGGAAATTTTTGTAGATAACTATTTCAAAGGTTGAAAGTGCTTGTTTTCTAGTTTCAGGTTTGCAGAACTATTTTGCAAAATCCTAATAATCCCAGCTAGCTCCGATCTTTGTTGATAATATTCAAACCTTGAGCAGATGTAGAGGCCCTGAATCCTGGTCCAGGTTGAATATTATAAATGCAAGTTAGCAGTAAAAACCACCCTGCATCTAGGCGGATTCCGCCTATCAATTATTCACAAAAATCACTGTTTTACAAATTTCAATCAATCTACTTGATGTTAAAATGTTATATTTTTATATCTTTTTAAAGGGAGTGACCGGCTATGTAAGGTAGTTGAACTGAGGACGCAGTGTTGTGGAAAACTTCTTTCGGATTCATTTGAGACATATTAAACTTTTTAAAGATCTGTAAATCCTGAGTTTGAGCGCAAATTCGATGTTCAAAACTCCTGATTTGGGGGTGGATACGCTTTCAGAATTCGTTTTTTAAAATTATTAATTAACGACGACATAAAATGTAAAAATATTCTACAATAAACTACAGACGTCATGTTTAGGAACATTTTGAGAAAATGAAAATTAATCTTATCATCGAAAATAAGTAATCTTGTTCAATTATTAGTTTCTATTATCTCATTATTCTAGTTTCTCGTTATTCACAAAGATGTTCGCAGATTTTCTATAATTATTATTGAAAAGACGACATTTAAAGAATTTGAAGAAATCTGCAAATGAATTTAAAGAAAATTATAAATTCAATATAATAATGAAAACGAAATAATCGATTTTAGCATTGATTTATTGACAAATTTCTTTTGTGAAATATGTTCCTAGCCATCTAATTAGATTACTGTATAATTTTTACTTTATTTTTCGTTGTCGTTATTTAATAATTTAAAAAAACTAATTCTGAAAGCGTATCCACTCAAAATTACGATTTTGAACGTCGACTTTGCGCTCAACCTCAGGATTTACAGATCTTTAAAAAGTTAAATATGTCTCAAATGAATCCTAAAGAAGTTTTCGACAACACTGCATTACTCAGTTCAATTACCTTATATAGCCGGTCACTCCCTTTAAGGGAAAATTATTATTACTTTTGCATGGAAGAATTGAAATGTTGTGAAATTTCAGAAGAGGTTGAAATTTTGTTAATCTTTGAATCATTAATATGAGCATGCATTCAATATTTAACATCAGCGGTTTGAACTTAGGATTGATAGATAGATAAACTTCAAAAGCAAATGTTTTAGTTTTTATACCAAAGCATTATAATTTGTGAACTAGGATTGACAAAGTTATAAAGGGGATGGTAGAAATGTCCCATTTGATGAGGGGGGGGGGGGGTTCTTGCCTTCATTTTTAATTAAAATCTTCAATTTTTTGGCTGCATGCCTATTAAGGGAGCTTATTTTTAATGTTGAAATAAAAATGGACACTAATGACCTCGAAAAATAAAAAAGTTTTTACTATGGCTTTATGCATATCAAACGAAAGATAGGAACTCAGGCAAAACAGTAAAAGCAACGAATCCAGTGTTTGACCTTCTAATGACCTCTAACGACCTATAATGACCTCCAAATTGAAAATGTTTAAAAGAGGACTTAAAAAATATATTTAACAAAAGCTCGGAACCCAGGCAATACAGTAAAAGCAAAGAATTCAGTGTTTGAACTTTAAATGACCTCTTGTGACCCCCAAATTGAACAAATTTAACTATGGCTTTATGCATATCAAACGGGGGGGGGGGGTAGTGACATCCTCCCCGCCAAGCACATCCCCCTATTCATTGAACAACAACACCCAGCTTCTACTTTCTTTGATAATACTTCATTGCCTGGGTTTCGATTGAGCCATAGAATTAAAACATTTTCATTTTGGAAGTCATTATAGATCGTTAGAGGTCATTAGAAGGTCAAACACTGGATTCGTTGCTTTTACTGTTTTTGGTTTCTAGCTTTCGTTTGATATGCATAAAGCCACAGTTGTTTAAACATTGTTTAATTTGGAGGTCATTAGAAGGTCAAACACTAAATTCTTTTATGTTTTGCCTGGGTTCCAAGCTGTTGTTTGTTATGCATAAAGCCATAGTAAAAACATTTTCTATTTGTTGAGGTCATTAGAGGTCACTATTGTCCAATTCTATATTATTACAAAATCAGGCTTGCAGCCAAAAACTTGTAAGATTTGAACTAAAATGAAGGCAAGGGCCCCCCTCCCCTCATCTAATAGGACACATGCACCAACCCCTTTACAAATATATATTAGACTGAAAAAATGAATTTTTAAATGAAAATTTAAAATGAAAAATCTGAGACTGTCTTTCGATATAATGAAAATGTTTTGGGTAGTTTTATAATTTTATAGTAAGAACAAAATGTTAGAATTTTTCAGTCCATTTTACGTCTTTAATCCCTTCAAATTTTCTTTTAATTTCATCAATTGTGAAGTTGCAGATTTATTTTATTGATAAGTCTTGAACTTTTCCTAATTATGATGGTTTTTGATTATCTATAGTAAGTTTTTAAGATGTAATTGATTTTTTGGTTTTAAAAAAGATGTTGAAAAGAAAAGAATTAAATTAATAGAAAAAGATCCAATTTGTATTAAAAGTTTTTGAAATTGTGCTTCCAAGAACTTTTTATTTATCTTTAAAGTTTTGCAAATTAATATTTCTTAATTTGCGCACTCACCATTTTGCAAACTGGAAGGGGTAGTGGGCACTCAATCTGCACTAAACAGCAACATATATTAGAAGACAAAATATATTGATTATTTTTTTATTGATTGATAGACTTTGTTATAAAACAACAATTTAAGCTAAATATTCTCTTACATTATACAAAAATTTGATATTGATGCATCTGAAATTCAATTCGAATTTGATCAACGTGTAAAAAATATATAGAAAAAATAAGATAACATTGGCAATCTTGTGTTTGATTGATTTGTATTTAGATTTTGCGTAGTAATTGATTAATTAATTGTACAAATTGACTAAACATGGATCAATTAATTAATTGTTTATCAGTGTTCAATGGTGACTAATTTGTTGAGCTCATTGTTTTTACACTGATCAGTTTATTGATTAAACAGGAAAATAATACTGATTGATTGATTGATTGATTTATCTTGATCTTTAATCATTGTCGGTTTGAAAAGGAGGCGAACTTTTGTTGTCGAGTGAACTCATTGATTATTTGATTAATCGATTGATTGATCGATTGAGTTTCCATTACTCAACTGATTGATTGATTGATTGTGTAGGTGAAGATTTGTGCCCAAGATACACGGGAAAGGTTCTCCATGGTTCGAACTATCCTAGGACAGGCAGTTACTAGTATTCAAGAACTGAAGCAGACAGGTAGATTTTTTACAGAAGCGCAACTTCAAGTTGAACATTTTAATTTACAACAGAACAAAAACGTTGAACCAATTATTCTAAAATTTCCACTTTCTACTTAAAATACTAATTTTTAAAAACTATTCATTTGAGTTGATTTTTTTTGCCGGAATAATTTGTTATTGATTTTTATGTTAACAATAACAAAGAGGTAAAGCATACCTCAGATGTACACAAACGACCTCTCTATTAATTAATTAATAGAGTGGTCGGTTCTGTACATCACGATATGTTTACGTAACAACCACTGTACAATTGTATTACTAGGGGGGATTTTGTGAAATTATTTTAGGGGGGGGGGGGCAAGAAAAGTGTGTGTTAAATACTCAGTCATGAAAAAACTAACCTTACCAACAGGATGTGCAAGTACTCAAGACATCTGATATGAAATAAAAAAGAAATGTACATTGCATTTTTCCCCTGACTAATATCTCCTTCCTTTAAATGGTTTGATCAAATGCAACTTGAGGGATATACGGGGGAGTCTCCCAACCTTAAAAGGTCTAACCATGCACAGTGTTTTGGTATTTTGAAAAAACTCACATTTTTACAAGAAGAATTGTTTGTGCATTTTTTCACGATGCAATATTTGGTCATACGTTTATTAACATAAACAAACAACTGAACTGGAATGTACTGCAGTATACAATCCTGTGTTTACAATCCATATTAAGTGTCTATCTAATTATCTATACAAATATTCAACTATCTACATTTTACAACTCCCAAGAAAAGAGATCACTCTATATACAAGTGTACAGTATTAGATACGTAAACATATCATGATTCATGATGTACACAACCGACCATTCCATTAATTAAGTAATAGGGAGGTCGGTTGTGTACATCTGAGGTAAGCTTTACCTCTTCGTTTCATTTCTCTAAGTTAATAAATATCAAATAATTCTACTGTTTGATTGTTTATTAACAAATAGTTGAGATTTTTGTACAAAACCGAATTGTCAACATTTTTTAGGGATGAGTGGTGTGCATATCTATTTAGATAAATCCTATTCCAGACCTCAAATTTTCTTTTCTTAGTCTCAAAATTTACTATCTTACATATTTAGGTCAAAATAAGATGTTAAATTTGTTTTTCTGGAGGTTCGGACTCGAAAGTTTATTATCATAGATTTTGAGATTTCCAATATATTTTCCGATTCTTCGCTTCTCTAACGGAAATTAAATTTAGCTGCACAACTGAAATGTCGGTGTCCTGTCATCGGTGTATGGTTCATCGGGACTAATGAGTTTGACCAAAAGATTATTTACAACTACTTTACAGGGAATTTAAAGAAATTTTACTGAACCAAGTGTTCCCAAGACCAATTTTGCATACAAAACATCTAGAGCGTAGAAAGGAATGTTTTGTAGGCAAAATTGGTCGAGGGGACCCATGGTTAATCATAATTCTTAATTTCCCGAAAACGAAGCTGTACAGACTTTTCTCGTCTTTTGAGATGCAAATGCGCGAATTTTTTCAAGAAAACTTCGCAGAGCGGGTCGTAATTTTCCTTAATGTCCCAAGGGACATTAAGTAACCTAACGTCCCCCTGTTGGGGGACTCATAGGTTGGTATGTTGGTCAAAAGGTGGTAAAATGATAATTTGTCGGAGGGTAGTGTGCGGAACGGCTCCCCTGAGTCTGTAAGGGGAGCCCGCATGGATCCCTCGGACCAAGTTGTCTGTGGGAGAGACATAAAGAACAAAATTGTATTCCATTGTATTTATTTCGTCTCAAATGTACGTATTGAATAAGTTGATGTATATCTCATGATGAATGGAATCAGACTATAGGAAAAGAAAAAACAATATCATATATGATAGAAATTTTGCTTTAATATTAATTACGAAATGATAGCTTTTGAACAGTTTAAATGAGTCTTATTATTTGTAAGGAATATAATACCCTGAAATCTAGCAGGACAATGCACAGGTGGGTATACCTGTGTATGTCTCTAAATATTCCGTTTCCTAGCTTTTATATTCCCAACAGGTGGGTAAAAATTTGAATAAAATTAATGAGGGTAGTTTAATTTGGTTAGCAACTTGAGAATTAGAATTAGATTTTAAAGTTTTAAAAAGTTTATCATGTTATAAGATTATTTAAAGCCTGGATTCCTAAAGCTTCTATAGTGCTAATTTGATCTTCAAATATTCGAAATTCCGATAAATTTCAGCCTGGTTGATGCAGTAAAAAAAGTATTGGCTTGATAGGCTTTTGCTTTGTTATCGAACACAATAGGTTTCTGATAGCTATAAATATAGGATTTTTATCAACTATTCATTCAAATATTGCTGATAAGAAATCACAATGGTGGTACACTGGAGAAACCAAGGAATAACAGGATTTCTCATGAAATAACGTGTACTGTAATTTCTGGGCACATGTGATTTAAAGCTTTCAAGCTCTTAAGCAAAAATCAATAAGAATTTTGCTACAGAAAAGCATAAGTGAGTTAGAGCGGTAAAACCTAAGCCCATGGCGTTGCGACACTTCAGAGTCGACCCTGTCATAAAAATGGATGAAACTTTTTATAAGCAGGCTGAATCTTTGTGTGGGGGAGAAATGTAAACAAACGCAGTACTGCTAAAGCAAAGCTAAGCAGAAAATGTAGTGCACATTATTTTATGGTAGTGAAATAGCTAGTCAATAAAAATCAATTATGTGGAAGCTTTCATATTTTTTTGTTTGAAAAGTGTTCAATTCTGACTATTTTCTTCGTTGTTTTTGAATGCATCCTCTTGATCAGACAAAGTTTTTAAGGATAACGTTGTGAACGTACAATGTACAGGCTACACTATAAATGCGTTTACAATCCCTAAATCTTTAAATCTTTTTCAGAGCGGTTGAGATTGCGGTTGGATTCACCTAACCCTGATGGACGGGGGGCGGGCTTTGTAACCCTTCACTCCTGGGTGGGGGAGGCCGAGGGAGGGGGCTCCACTGAATCTACCCCCTCCCACACAAACCAGGGTAGAACTAACAATCCTGCAACCAGCATCATAGGCTCACAAGGGCAGGGCTATCATAGAAGAACTAATAGTCTTCCATCTTCTATCTCATACAAGTAAGAAAGGAATTGATCATTTGCCACAAACTCTTATTTTCCACCCAATGTCATAGACCTAAAACTTTCAAACTATGAATTCTGTTAGAACTAAAAATTTAAGTTTGAAATATCAAAGAGTTTCACAATCTGGTTGCAAGCAAATAGGGATTAGAAAATTTTAGTTTGTGACAGGTCTCAATTCCTTTGTAAGAATTATATATTAAGTTTATAATCAGTTTTCATATAATGGATTTGATCACATTTAAACAAAAAGGGGTCGAATTTTAATGTGTAACACTGTAACAGTTTTGGTTTTCCTACAGCTACAGGCTGTAGAATATAAATATTAGGGATGTAAGATTTTTCTAAAATTTTAGTTTGTGGCAAAGTCTCAATTCCTTTGTAAGAATTATATATTAAGTTTATAATCAGTTTTCATATAAAGATTTAATGGATTTGATCACATTTAAACTTAAAGGGGTCGAATTTTAATGCTTAACAATCTTGGTTTTCCTACAGCTACAGTCTATAGAATATAAATATTAGGGATGTAAGATTTTTCTAAAATTATTTAAAGAAGCAAAATAGTTTTCTATTTAAAGCATGTTTATCAGATGTAAGGGACGCTTAATCCTGTGATATGTTTTTATTTAAATTTTAATTTTACAAAAGGTTTATTCGTAATAATACAAAAAATTGTTAAATATTTCATAGAGGATAGAACGAAACAAAAATTATTTATTTTTGTCAGAAGATATAAAGATAAGATATTAGGCTCTTTTATTTAAATTGTGAACATGTTCTTTTTGTTTACATTTTAAAACAAAGAAGAAAAAATGTTGCGGATTTAAAAAAAAAATTCGCGGATTTTCAAGAATTTAATTTTTTTTACAAAATTTAAAACCTTTAAAACACATTTTTTTCATTCATATACCTTCCCTGTGGTCACGTGATGTCCCACAAAAAAATTGGGCCCGATCGGTTCAGCCGTTTTGACGTTTATTGGATACAAACAACAGACAAGCTAAATTTATATATTGATGAATATAGGTTTCTTGTTCAATGTTCATCTATACATTTCCAACTGTTGAAGTTTTAGACCTATTAAAAGTATTTCAGAGTTTTAACTCTATCCCTGCTGGGGTACTTGAAAACCAGGATACGCTGGGGGGGTCAATTAGACCCCCCCCCTCTAAATCCCATGTTTTAGGTCCAAATATGACAAATGATACATCGTTAGAAAGCTCTTGTGCTCTACTTTTAGAATCTGCAAAAAAAATTGCAAATTTGCGAAAATTGAATTTTTTATCACAAAATCCAGTTTTATAGTAAAAATGTTTGCAAAAAAAATTTGTCCAAAAAATGAAAAATTATACATTTTTGAAAAGCCCTTGACCATGCCATTTCAAATATGCAAAAAATTTTGCAAAATTTTAAATAACCTGATTTTTAATCAAGAAAAACTAAAAATGTGCAAATTTCTTTTGACAGGTTGTTTGCAAAAAAATTGCAATTTTTTTTTCGCAAAACTTGTGCAATCCGTTTCCTTATGTCATAGGCTTTCCAAAAAGCTAAATTTTATCAAAATCTGACAAGTGAAAGTGGGTCAAAAGAAAGATTTAGTTTGTTACAGGCAAAAGCAGTCATTAAGGCAGTGTGCCTGAGGACTCAGGCAGTTAGTATTAAAGCCCGGTTTTAGGCCAAAAGGGAGGGCTTTGGGTATGTAAGAAAAGTCAGAAAATTTCAACAGCCTCAGACCAATACTTTTTGAGTTATGTAAAAAAAACTACAGGGGGGGGGTCAAATTGACCCCCCCCCAGCAGGAATTGGGTTAAGAATATATTCAGTTTAACATTATGTGGAAGGGATGCATTCTAATAAATGTGACCCTCTTTTAGTTTAAAAGGTTTACAATTCTGTAAAATAGGTTCCCCCGGTATTTTCTAATTACATAGACTGATGTGTAGATCGTTGAAAAGTTTTGAAAGTTCAAGAAAATGTGAAAAGAGAAAAGT
Source organism: Eurytemora carolleeae (assembly GCF_000591075.1). NCBI lineage: Eukaryota > Metazoa > Arthropoda > Copepoda > Calanoida > Temoridae > Eurytemora > Eurytemora carolleeae. The sequence goes on along the minus strand of NW_019396413.1, from coordinate 140,903 downwards.
TTAAAGTTCTTGAAAACTAGGATCTATCTCTAGCTAAACGGTTCTTGGACACTATTAAAAGCTGTATATAGCACTGTAGAGATGGGCACGTTTTTTTCAACTTGTTTGTTTATCGTTTGTTTTTTCAAACCGTTCATTCAAAATTTAAATTCGTTCGTTATCTGTGCAATTGCTAAGTTTCTTTCTTTTTCGTTCGTTTACTAACTGACCGTTAAGTGACTTCGTTTGATCAATAATGATGTTTGTTTAGTAAAGTTGTTCATTCAGTGGTTTTGTTCGTTCAATAAAATCGTCTAAAAAATACGATGCCCATCTTATTAATACCAGTGAGTCTAAACGAGCTTGAACTGACGGAAATAAATTAAAACATTTTAAATTAAAGAAATAAAATTAAAATAATTTCAATAATTTGTTCAGGATTAGAAATCCACGGCATCCAAACCTTGCTCTCCTTCACTCAAATATCTCAGTTCGAACCTACAGGTAAAAATATAAAATACAGTGGGGTCCATAAAACTATGGAATAGGAATCTAATATGTATTTGATTTTAATTGTCCATTAGCGCCTGATCCAATCAGAGTTCAGTCATGTGTTTGTTGTCTATTCTGAACCAATAGAAATAGTATGGCGGTAACATCTATCTTTCTATCTATCTCATTATCCAATCAGAGTTCTGAATCCTTCAATCGGCGCTATCAGTAAATAGAAATATTTACTTCTACTGAAACTACAGTGACTCTAACAGTCGTCTTGCTATTCCACAGTTTTATAGCTCCCACCGTATTTAGTTTCTAATTCACTACTTAGTACTTTGTAAACTTCGTCATCAATTTTGTTTTAGCAGAAGTTCTAAAGTAGTTCTGAATTTACATATTTGAATCTTTAATCTTTAAAAAAACAGCACCACTCATCATTGCAAGCTGCCGGGGACGATTCATCGGGGTTGTGTTGGTACAAATATAATTCATAATTTTATGCGTCAACTAGATGAAGGGCCCGGCGTTGCCCGGGAAAAAAAATGTTTTAAAAAATTCGAATATTTTTTAGCCTATGACACTCCCTGGCCACCCCTGAGTGTCCACAAAAAAAATTCTTCTCTAAGTTTATACCCAATACATTTCTTCTCTAGGTTTAAACCCAATACATTTCTTCTCTAGGTTTAAATCCAATAATTTCTTCTCTAAGTTTAAACCCAATACATTTCTTCTCTAGGTTTAAACCCAATACATTTTTTCTCTAGGTTAATACCCAATACATTTCTTCTTTAGGTTAAAACTCAATACATTTCTTCTCTAGGTTTAAACCCAATAAATTTCTTCTCTAGGTTTATACCCAATACATTTCTTCTCTAGGTTTAAACCCAATACATTTCTTCTCTAGGTTTGAACCCAATACATTTCTTTCTCTAGGTTTGAACCCAATACATTTCTTCTCTAGCTTTGAACCCAATTTCATTTCTTCTGGAATTTATTGTTTATATAATTGATTTTGGCCTGGTTGCAGCGCTCGATGAGCGCGGCGGTTGGACTTGGTACTAAAATGGTGTTCAGTTTGTTCCTCTAGATTACAGTAAGATAATATCAAAGCCTCTAAAACATTGTTCAAGATCTCAAATAACAACAGGATTGATTCTATTAGTTGAATGTTTCAGTCCGATTACAAGGATTAACATATTATACTAGGATGTATATTAATGTTAATAGGACTGTTCACGTGATTTCAAGTGACCCACTATTCGATTCACAACAGTAACCTTTTCACACTACTAACGATTAAGGATGAATAAGAAAAGGAATATTTGTTTTTCTCCCCGGGAAATTTGATTATTTTCGAGTGTGTTTTGAGGATTTATGCCACAGACACAATGCAAGAAATCGTTAGAACTAAACATATACAGAATAACGATATCTTCCACATTGTTATTAAGATACAGGTTAACGGGTATCATTGTGAATCCGACATTGAAATGAAGGTTCACTTGAAATAACTGCAATTTTAACTAATTTTGGTTCTTACATATTTTTAATATATGTTTGTGTCTTTTCTATTTTTGCTACTGTAATTTTTTTTCTACATTTCTAAGTTTTTTTTTCTATTTTTTTTTTATTTTTCTAGTTTTCATTTCCTTCACTTTCTGTACTTAGGTTTTTAGGTTCCTGTTGTCTTATTTAGGTTTAAATTGAGATAAAGTTTTCATTTTGAAATTAACCTAAAATATGTTGATGATTCGTTGTATGATTCTGATCTGTATACTTTCCAGGTTTCATTCCGGATTAGGAGGAGACATATCAGTTCAGGAGCTGATGGCAGAACCTAAATTCTCCTTCTCCTTCCCACAGCAACTCCTGTGAGCATTCTTATATCCTTAAACAATAATTTTATTTTGATGCGGATGTATATTTTATATCCGGGCACTGTATCTCGGATCTGGGTCACATGATCAAGTTTCAAACATTTAATTTCATAAAAATATTTTTTCCATTAGATAATTCATATCACACCAATTTAATTTCTAATTTACAAATTTTAAGGTTATTTTTTCACTATTATATCTTAAGTTCTAATTCTCTGATATTTCTTTCTAAATCCCTATTTCTTACATATTGTTGTTTATTTATAATATTTTAATTTTTTTTTCTCTTCTTAAATATTTTATATTAAATATCTCTGTTGCTCACAGATTTCTTAAATATCTCTTATATTTTAAATTTCTTAAATATAGCTTTTTTCCCTTTTCTTACAAAATATCCTTAATTTACCCTGGATATATCTCTTTTAATCTTCCTTTTCTTCAATATCTGTTATTTACCTCATCTACTCTTCTTTTTCTGAAATATTTACATTCCATATTTAAAAAATACCTTTATTTTTAAAATCCAAATACCTTTTAAAGTTTAAGTATTGAATTCCCAAGAAAGATCTAATTTACAAATTTGAATAGATGTTCATCCATCCTTTTAAAAATATCCCTGCTGAGTTTAATCTGAAATATTCCAGGACTAGGAGAGCTAAAGGAACCCTGGCATACAAACCAGATGCGCTGGTTAGAGAACCATCTTAACCTTATCAATGTTTACTCAAATGCAATGGAGTATATTGAGAATTCTAAAGGTGGGTAACCTAACTTAATGAAATGATCAAAAACCTAACTAACGACTTAATTTACTCATTATAGATCTTTGGATGGTCACCGCGGTTAAGTAACGTACTATTAACCTAATGGGTGGTCACCTTGGTTAAGTTATGTACTATTGACCTGTTGGGTGGTCATCCTGGTCATATTACAAACTATTGACCTGTTGGGTGGTCACCCTGGCCATATTACAAACTATTGACCAGTTGGGTGGTCGCCCTGGTTAATTTGCTACATACTATTGACCTATTAGGTGGTTACCCTGGAGTGGTTACGCTATTGATCAGTTGGATGGTCACCCTGGTCATAGTACAAACTATTGACTGTTGGTTATTTTACACTCTATTGACCTGAGCTGTTGGGTGGTATGTTTTTGATCCATTTTTTTCTTATCATTTTGGCATTTTGCATACTAAAATCGTTGTGGTAGTCATATGAACCTCGTTGGTCATTTGACCTTTTAATTGCTTATATTTTGGTAAACCTGGTCAATGGGATTATCAAACGTGGAACTGTACTCATTAATTGGACAATTTCAATTATATTCGGTATTGATCTGTGCTTTAAAGTATGTACTTGCATCTGTGAACTAGCATTAAATAATTTAAGTTTTCTGCAACAAAAAATGTTGAAGCAAAAAAATATTTGAAACTGATAAAATAGTTTTGCTCACCCTGGTGGAAACCTCTCTTCAATATGAATATTAATGTATCTTCAACCCAAACCAAACCACAGTTCCCACTATAAAGTTGAAATTAACACGGTTAGAATTCTAAGACATAAGATCTCCCTGAATCAAAGTATTCCTGAAATCCTGTATATTCCTGTGATCTTCACTTTAAACTCAATTAAATTAATTTTCATTCAAACCCAACCTTTATGCCGCGTCTTTTTCTCCGTAGCGAACCCAACCTTTATGCTGCGTCTTTTTCCTTGGAGCAAACCCAACCTTTATGCTGCGTCTTTTTCCCCGGAGCCAACGCAACCTTTATGCCGCGTCTTTTTTCCCGGAGCAAATCCAACCTTTATGCCGTATCTTTTTCCTCGGAGCAAATCCAACCTTTATGCCGTATCTTTTTCCCCGGAGCAAATCCAACCTTTATGCCGCATCTTTTTCCTCGGAGCAAACCCAACCTAGTTTATGCCGCGTCTATATCTTCGGAGCAACCCCAACCTTTATGCCGCGTCTTTTTTGCCGGAGCAAACCCAACTTTTATGCCGCGTCTTTTTTCCCTGGAGCAAACCCAACCTTTATGCCGCGTCTTTTTTCTCGGAGCAAACCCAACTTTTATGCCGCGTTTTTTTCCCCGGAGCAAACCCAACCTTTATGCCGCGTCTTTTTCCCCGGAGCAAACTCAACCTTTATGTTGCGTCTTTTTCACCGGAGTAAGGTCTTAGATCGTTTTCATTTACATGAATTAAATAATAAATTTTAACCCGAAGAAGAAAATAGAAGGAAAAGGGATAAAAACAGTAATTAAGGTGGTTGTGCCAAAAAAAATTTATATCGCGATATTCAAAAAAAATATTTCTTATAAAGTTGGCAAGAAACATCTGAAATTTTTTTGTTTGTTTTAACCATTCCTCATGTTTCAATGTGTCTTACAATTACAACTGTTAAACTAACAAGGTCTTAAAATTGATATTTTTCTATGTAAATTTTCCTTTTTCAAGATCTCGGATATATTTTCTCCTTCGTCTGTCAATTAATATTTTCCCATAGGGACGGATCTATGCTGCAGGAGAGACAATTGTTAAATGCTACCGTTGTGAATCGTGCATATAACTCTTTAATTTGAGGGTCCCATGAAATAACATTAACAACAGTCTCTTTAAATTCCTCTAAAATTGATTAAATATGCCTAAATATTCCATGGTTTGCATAGATATTCCATCTAGGCAGCATGTTTATGGTTGAGCATGTGAATATATTCTCTGTGGTCCTATTCTGGTATTCAGTATATAGTCAGTACATACATGCAGATATTGAAACCCATCTCTAAATTGAATCCTGGATATATATATATATATATAAATACCTTGCATATATTTAGTTTATTTAATCATATATATTGCAATATTAACTTAGTACTAATGTTAAAGAGACTGTTAAACTGGACGTAAGATTGAAATCACATATATTTATTATCATTACTCCTCTTATCGAAGAGCTATTGAGAAGAACAAAAATGTTTTGAAAGTTTAATATCCGAATATCTCATTGTTGTGCGCAAAATCAGAACTAGAGCACGCACCTCTGCCCCTTTAGTAAAAGTAAATTCAACGTATATGAAGCATAAAGTCTGACCGCGTCAACCTTGTTGCACCGGCTAGTCCTGTCAATAGAGCTAGGTACAGTACAAACTGGGACCGGAAAGGTTGACCGGCTCGGAAATTCAAATGTGCTACGGCTGCCCATGAGAGAATCAAATCGAGCTTACAAAGTCGAGCCGGAAATGACAATTTCATATTTGATACTGTCCCCATGGCAATTTTGCAGTGATTTCCGATTTACACGGAAGTATCAAAAGCTTTGTCTAATCAAGTATGAATTATATATCAATGTTTAGAATTTTTAAACTAATTATTTTCAATTCCGGTTTCTCTGCAAAAGTGACTTGCGCATTTCTACTGCAGGAAAAATTCATAAATAACCACTTTTAAAGTTATTAAATTGACTAAATATTTTACATTATTGATCAGATAACGGTTTCAAGGGTACCGTTGTGTAAATCGAGCATTCTAATTAAAACTTTAAAAAATTTAACTTCAAGAACATTTTCTAGATTTATCATATTTGAAAATACTATTCTCTACAAGTTTGCTTTTATAAAATTATATTATGCAAAATTTTGACTCTGACAGAAGAAAACAAAACAAAGTAAACCAATCTTTCCAGGCTATATCTGTTAGAGCCAAAATTTATAATGAAATACATCTTAGGCTCTTATAGGGCGCTTTGCTTTCGTATCCACTATCAAGTTTAGCTTTTATAATTGCTTTCAATAACATAATTTTTCCTGCGTACACCATAAAACTAATATTTACTTCCAAATTTTTTTAATTTTTAATTTACGTAAATATTGGATACAAATAGTAACCCAAAAAAACATAAATGAAGTGACTTCTAGAAAATAATTTGGAATTAAAATAATAATATTTAGAATGCATTTTTGGCAAAAACTTTGATGTTAGAAAAGAATCACACTATGATTTTAAACATTTTAAACCTTATAAACTGTTCAGGAGTTAAACTTTCATATTTTAATAGAGGTTCAAAGTTTTTTTTTAAATATTTTACCTTATAACTGTTCAGGAGTTAAACTTTCATATTTTAATAGAGGTTTAAAGTTTTTTCTTATTTTTTTTTACCTTTTAAACTGTTCAGGAGTTAAACTTTTATATTTCAATAGAGGTTCAAATTTTTTTATAAATATTTTACCTAATAAACTGTTCAGGAGTTAAACTTTCATATTTTAATAGATTGTCAAGGTTTTTCTTAAATATTTTACCTTATAAACTGTTCAGGAGTTACTTTGAAGAAATCTACGGATAAATCTGACACAAATTTGGAGTTTGTCCCAACAAATCTCAACTTACAGAGGTATTAAATATTTCATTTCGTTTATATACGGAAAATAAAGCTTTTGCAACCATATATTTAAAATTTAGAATTTTTGATCTAAGTATCAAAGGTCTACGACAGCGGGTAGCAAAGAAATATGGAATGGAAAATTAGACTTTGTGGCAAAACCTCTTTTCCGTTTTAAAAATTAATGGTTACCAGCATTTAACTTTAATTTTCTAATCCTTTAGTCTTTACAGCCTTACATAGTAGACCATAGATATTTCAAACTAAAAATTTATTCTTCTATATTATATACAGTCTAATTTATCTAAGGTTAGAAAAATATTAAGTAACATAAAATTAGGTCGCAAAGATAAGGGGATTAAAAAAAATTAGTTTTTAGTCGATTTTTCAGTTCCTTAAAAACCCGTGATAATTTTGTTTGTTAATTCTTTCTTTTTACTTTTAAACTTCCATTTTGATTCTGAGTAGTTTCTCATGACTCAGATTTCATGAGAAACAGTATGAGTCAGGAATAAAAGTGGGAATATAAATTATTTTTAATGCAGATGACAAATAAATATTAAAAGTCTGCAAACAAGTGTGCAAATTTGCAAGAATTGTAATTTTTTTGCAAAATCTATTTATATACAGTGAAACCCTTAATAACGAATACATCGGAAGAATTTATCAAATGTCGTCTTGACAATTTTTCTATGAGTTTTATACGTAAATTTTAGTATTTGCGAAAATAGATAAATAGCCATGGAATATACAGGAACAGTTTTAAAATGCTCTATATGATTATTTAATTAAAAAACTAAATATCTGCAACATTCCATTATCAGTAAGTGAAGAATACGACATTTTTGATTTCTTTTGATGTATTCGTTATTAAGGGTTTCACTGTAGTAAAAGTGTTGTCAAAAAATATGTCCAAAAAAATTATATATATACATATTTGAAAAACCCTTGACCATGCCATTTTAAGAATGCAAAAATATTTGCAAAATTTAAATAACCTGATGTGTAATTAAGAAAAACTAAAAATGTGCAAATTTCTGTTGACGGGTTGTAAGCAAATATTTTGAAAACATTTCGTTTTCAAAACTTGTGCAATCCGTTTCCTTATGTCATAGGCTTTTCAAAAAGCTAAAGATTATCAAAATCTGACAACCGAAATTGGGTCAAAACTAAGATTTAGTTTGTTACAGGAAAAAGTAGTCACTCAGGCAGTGTGCCGAGGACTCAGGCAGCTAGTTTAAAAACCCGGTCTTAGACCTAAGGGGAGGGCTATGGGTATTTAGGAAAAGTCAGTAAATTTTAACAGCCTGAGACCAATACTTTTTGAGTTATTTAAAAAAATCTTCTGGGTTACTTCTCGCTATTCATATATTTCTGCCATGGAAGGCGGAACAGCCTTTGAAGGATCATCTCCCTCTCTATCACAATTTGATCAAACCGTGCAACTCAGTATCAGTTAATAGCTGTTTAATATTTAGAGTTTGGGTTGAGAACACCTCCCTGCGGAAGAGTGGATACTACGATATTCATACTGTTGGAGCATTCACAGCATTCGCGCTCAAGTCGAGATCCGAGGGATTAATAAGGTTTGTTCTTTACTATGTTTAAAATTGATAAACTGTGTGACTATGTTTAAAATTGATAAACTGTGTGCGGGTTTGCGCGCATAAACTGTTTTCCATTATTATCAGGTTGCGTTCTATTGTAGTGTTTCAGGTTAAAAACAACATTTTTTAAAGAAATTGTGCTATAAGGGAGAAATTTTGAAAGAGATAAATTTTGTAAATTTTCTCTTCTGTCTCTACTGCATAAATCGGAAACTTTTGTAGAGAAGTCGTCACAACAACAAATAACATGCGTTGTATAATAGAAAATGATCATGTGATGAACCATAGCTGAATATTTACGGAATGAATCGGTAATTTTTTTAATTCTGTAAAGAGAATTTGATGTAAACCTTTCTTTATAAACAGTCACGCACTTCTGCCCTTTAGTAAAAGTAAATTCAACCTATATGAAGCTTAAAGCCTGACCACGTCAACCTTGTTGCACCGGCTAGTCCTGTCTATAGAGCTTGGTACAGTACAAACTGGGACCGGAAAGGTTGACCCGGCTCGGAAATTCCAATGTACTACGGCTTCCCGTGCAGTAAATAATGCGGGAGGAACCCGGTTTCTAACAGGCGTCATTTACTTCACACAGAAACATCGGATTGATATAAAACTAGTGTCATGTGATGAATAATTTGGTTTTTATTTATTTTATAACTTCACTTTTTATTTTTCACGATCATTTTCTTTATCAGAAAATGTGCTTTTGGTGGAGTTAAGTTAAAAAGCATGAAATTGTTCAGAAATGGATAAATCTTTCTCCTTTTCTTAAATATTAATAATGTTAACCTCCATTTACTATGACTCAAAACTGTTAGATAAGTCGAACCTTCTAATTTAGTTACTGCGACCTTTAACTTTTTGCAAAGAATTCTTTTCTTATTTTTTTTTTATTTTGTTTTGTATTTTTCTTGTAATTTAATTAAATGAAATCTGTTCAGTGCAAACTGCAAAATATTTTAGAATTTGCGAGCAAAACCTTTATACGTGAAATGAATTTTTTTAATTAGAACCTTTTTTCCTCTTTCTACTCGTTTGTTTAAATCATTATATCTTTGTAACGCGATGGTGTAAACCTTCGATATTTTAAACTTTTACTTTTTGATCTGGCAGAAGTTATGGTTCAAGATATTAAAAGTTTTCACCATTAAAGATTTTCTAAAAATGTGAATTCATAATTTTTCGTTTATTTATGGATTGATCTTTTCATCCGCGCCATATTTTAAATTGTTCTACTCCTTCTTTTGTGAATTTGAATGGTTTAAAGTACGACCATAAATCTAGGCTTTGTTAAATAAAATCATGGCTTGGCATCCGACAATTCTCCAGTAATCGGTTCAATCTAGAATAGTTGTGTCCGGAATTTTTCAACTCTTAAGCTTTAGTTTAAACCTCTTATCTGTTTGAAATAGTTTTTAGACTTTACACGATCAATTCTTAATCAAATATATTAATGAAAATACCATCCCCGAAACAAAATTTCACCAACGAGTTTTTTTTTTCTTAGGTTGGTTTATTTTTTTATTTTTTGGGGGGGGGGAGTTGAGCCATACTCGTAGATGATTTACATTTTTTTGATGAAGAACTTTCATTCGGAATGAAGGAAAATATTGTCCTTTTTTTGGAAAAACGAGAATATTTCCATGTGATTTGATTAAGGTGAGTCTTTGTCTAAAACTCTGATTTTCTAAGCCTTAAATCTTTGCAACCCAGTGAAGTTAAACCTTTGATATTTTAAACTTTGAATTCTGTTGATAACAAAATCTTAGTTTAAAATATCTAAGTTTCAGGTTGCAAAGATATAGTGATTAGAAAATTTATGTGTGTGACAAAAACTCCTTTCTACTAGCTTTTAGTTAAATATATTTGTTGCAAAGCAAATATTTCACTAGATCTTCCCATTTCTATTAGATTCCACGTATTGAATGTTATCAAGTACTAAAATAAATCTTCCTAAAGTTAAATAAATCCTGAATGACATTCTACAATTTAGTCCCGAAATCGTTTCCATCTTGTAAGGTCATAGCTTGAATTTTAAAATCTGTTCAGCTCAGTAATTTCATCTTAAACTATCATTTATCTCTTTCTCTTTTTTTATTATATTCCTCTTATATATACATATATTCATTCTTTTCCTTAGTATTGATAATAATAATACTTTTATACTACATCTTTTTACAACTATTATTATTTATCCTTTATTTCATCTTAAAAGGACTGTTTTTAATGTTTGATTCACAACTGTACCCACTAAGCCAATAATGTGGATATCGTCGTTCCTGCATTGTCTCTGATTCTTAGTACCCCTCTCCTGTTCGTTGTGATAAGCTAGAGAAAGAAAGAAGATATTGAGTTGTCTTAAAGATGACGGATTATATTTGTTAAGAAGCTTTATACTCACTTTTTAGTCTTCAGGGGTGTACTTGTAGTTTTATTCCTCTTACAAATTATGTTTTAAACTTGAGGTATAGATGCAGAAAAATGTGTAAAAAAGAATATTTAGACGTAATTTCAAGTGATCCTCCGTCTCCTCATGTCATAATTCTGAAATTAATTTTTCGGAGAAGCAGATATCAAACGTGTGTGTTCAATTGATACGTAAGAAAGCTTAGTATATTATATGTCTCAAATGAGTTCTATAGAATTTGTCCACAACACTGCACACTCAGTTTAACTACCTTACATAGCCGGTCTGTCCCTTTAAGATATATAATATACTAGCTGAAGGGCCCGGCGTTGCCCGTAGAATAAAAAAATTAAGAACAAAATTTCTATTTCTGAAAAATGCAAATTTTAGAATTTGTTTAGCCTATCTTATCCAAGGTACCCATGGGTTCCCTCAATAAATGTCAGCCCATTCGGTCCAGCCGTTTGGTCGGCTAAAGGGAACACATATATGTATGTCTTGTTTTATTATCTACTAGCCGTGAAAAAAATAAAGAAGAACAAAATATATTGGATGATTTTTCAACCTATGTCACCCCTATGCTACCCATGAGTGTCCATAGAGATATAGATAATGTGAAATATAGAAAGTATTGTGTGAGATATAGATAATGTAATGTGAAATATAGAAAGTATTGTGTGAGATATAGATAATGTAATGTGAAATATAGACAACATTGTGTAAGATATAAATAATGTTGTGTTAGATATAGATACTGTTATGTAAGATATAGATAATGTTATGTGAGAAATAGATAATATTGTATGAGATATAGTTAATGTTTTGTGAGATATGGATAGTTTTGACTGAGATATTGATAATGTTATGTGAAATATGGATTTTGTAAGATATAGCTAAAACTGTGTGAGATTTGGATAGTGTTCTTTGAGAAAGAGAAAATGTTTTCTTCCAGGAGGGTTCGACGTGAGGTGGTGGACTCGATGAGGTTTCTCATGAAGCTGGCCAAGGAGAGGAACCCTGAGGGAATGTTCAGGTTGGTGGAGAGCATGCTGAAGAAGACCAAGGTGCTCTGCAGCATATCCGACACCATGCTGGTCGAGGAGGCATTCAGCTTTCTAGAGAAGAACAGGGTCTCTGTCCGGCCGGAAAAGGACGATTTTTCTGATTCTGTGGCCGAATTCATGCAGAGAAATCGGCTAAAGATAGATCTGCAGTTCAGACCAAGCTTTGGATCACTACAGACACCAAATACAGAGTTTATATCCAAGGTGCGATTTTACATCTATCAAACTTAATTAATTAAATTTTCAAAGTTGAATTATTATTGTCTCACCTTAAAATTAAACTTTGAAAACTTTTTTTTAGGAATTGAGAACCCCAGACCCAGATTACTTCAGTCCTAGCTTAGACCCTTCAAGGTTGGTTTAATACATCATATTTCACGTGTCTTGTTTATATTTCTATATTTCAAGGCCCTTGTCCATATTTCAATATTTCAATATTTCAAGTGTCTTGTTTATATTTCAATATTTCAAGGCACATATTCATATTTCAATATTTAAAGGCACTTGTTTATATTTCAATATTTCAAGACAATTATTCACACTTCAATATGTCAAGGCACTTAAGTGTCTTGTTTATATTTCAATATTTAAAGGCACTTATTCATATTTCAATTTTTCAAGGCACTTATTCATATTTCAAAATCTAAACCATGCTTGTATTGAATAATGATTTATTCACACTTCAATAAGTCAAGGCACTTAAGTGTTCTGTTTATATTTCAATATTTCAAGGCACTTTTTCATATTTCAATATTTCAAGGCATTCATTCATATTTCAATATTTTAAGGCACTATTCATATTTCAATATTTCAAGGTACTTGTTCATATTTCAATACTTCAAGGCACTTATTTAAATTTCGATATTTCAAGGCACTTATTCATATTTCAATATTTCAAGGCACTTGTTCATATTTCAATATTTAAAGGCACATGTTCATATTTCAAAATCTAAAGGCACATGTTCATATTTCAATATTTAAAGGCACATGTTCATATTTCAATATTTAAAGGCACATGTTCATATTTCAATATTTAAAGGCACTTGTTCATATTTCAATATTTAAAGGCACATGTTCATATTTCAATATCTAAAGGCACTTGTTCATATTTCAATATTTAAAGGCACATGTTCATATTTCAATATTTAAATGCACATGTTCATATTTCAATATTTAAAGGCACATGTTCATATTTCAATATTTAAAGGTACTTGTTCATATTTCAATATTTCAAGGCACATGTTCATATTTCAATATTTCAAGGCACATGTTCATATTTCAATATCTAAAGGCACTTATTCATATTTCAATATTTAAAGGCACATGTTCATATTTCAATATTTAAAGGCACATGTTCATATTTCAATATTTAAAGGCACTTGTTCATATTTCAATATTTAAAGGCACTTATTCATATTTCAATTTTTCAAGGCACTTATTCATATTTCAAAATCTAAA
>NW_019396413.1:115942-127488 GCF_000591075.1 Eurytemora carolleeae | reverse complement strand
TGCAATTTTCTCAATTTGTTCTATTAATGTTTTTAATAAAATATTTATTGTTCCAATCTCAATTTCGGGATAAACTATTTATTGAATTTATATCTTTGCACTGAGGTTGTTTGGTTCAAAGAAAATACACATCTCTTCCAAAACACATTTAAGGGATTGTCGTCATAATTTCAAGTCACCCTTTATTTAAAGAGGAGCAAGCCCCTTTAAATCTTTACCTGCGCTTATTAAATTAAGTGTTAAATTTAATAAATTTCATTATTTCTCTGAAATCTAAATTTAATAAATTTCGTTAATTTTCTCTGAAACCTGAAAGTCACTTCATAGAGAACCCAAAGTTGGAAATTATCAATTTTCAGACATAAAAACTAGAATATCTTCACTGTGTTCACTTAGACAAAGGTTGAAAGTGTACAGTTGTAAATCAATCGAACATGAATAGTCACGTCACCTATACAAACCCTTTTTCTTTTAAAAAATGACATCAGGAGATGTGCTTTTCGTAGTGCAATGCAGGCTTGCCAATTATAATCAAGTTGCAAAAAAGAACATTTGCACATTTACACATTTAGATTCCCATTTATAAGAATGTTCTAATGGCCTGCAGCACATGACAGGCTAATTTTTTTTATCTTAAAAGTGTTATGAGTAGGGTGTTAATATTTAAAATTCTTAAATAAAAATGTAATATTTTTAGATATATGAGCATTGAGGACAAAACTAGGCACTATTACACACTTTGCAGGTTCATTTATTGCTTTTTCATTCTTTCATTCATTCATTCATGGGAATATTTATTCATCCTCACACTTTGCAGGTTTATTTATTACTTTATCATTCTTTCATTCATTCATTGTAATATTTATTCATCCTCACACTTTGCAGGTTCATTTATTAATTTTTCATTCATTCATTCATTCAGGGGAATATTTATTCATCCTCACACTTTGCAGGTTCATTTATTACTTTTTCATTCATTCATTCATTCATTCATTCATTCATTGGAATATTTATTTATCCTCACCCTTTGCAGGTTCATTTATTACTTTAGCATTCATTCATTCATTAAAAAACTTTATTTATCTGTACACTTTCCAGGTGCATTAATTACTTTTTTATTTATTCATTCATTCATTCATTCATTCATTCATTGGAATATTTATTCACCTACACACTTTCAAGGTTCATTCATTACTTTTTCATTCATTCATCCCAATATTCATCCTTCCCCACACTTTGAAGGTTCATTTATTACTTTTTATTCATTCATTACTTTTTCATTATTTATTTATTTGAATAAAATTATTAAATAATCTAGGAATGCTACCCCCCTTGNATAATCTAGGAATGCTACCCCCCATGATATTTATTATATAATTGATATTCATTATATAATCTAGGAATGCTACCCCTCATGAGACCCCCAGCCATACCCCTCGGGATACTCCTAAGCATGGCAGGAAAACTGAGGATGAGGGGGAGGAGGAGATTATTATTCCAATAGAGGTCGCTAAATCAGAAACAGTTTTTTCAGGTTAACAATTTTAGATCAGAGAAGTTGTTTTTTTCTGAAACTACCTATGTTTAGTGCAATTGGGTTTCTATATTTTATTGTACTCTACTTAAAAATTAAAAAAAAAATTCCTTTGAAATTCCCTTCCAATCTATGAACTGCTTTGTGTACGTTTATTGCATATGTTTTTAATTCAATACCTCTAAAATCTACATTCTACATATTCAATACCTATCTATATATTTAATACATGTTTACATATTCAATACCTATTAACATAATTAATACCTATTTTTACAAATTTAATACCTATCTACATTCTACATATTTAATACCTATCCTCATATTTAACATAAATTACATGTATACTTAATACCTATCTACATATTTAATATACCTATTTGAATATTTAATATACCTATTTACATATAAAATGTCCTATTTTTGTTAAGTCCCATTTTTCTCTAAAATGTCTCAACTCAATTATATTCTTCTAAAGAAAATGACAGTGCCCTGGAGGACGACCAGAGGACCGAGGACGGACAAGAACTAACGGACGAAGAGGTCGAGGACGGCGAGGCCAACGATTATGATTTTGACGAGAATGTTTATCACAATGATGACAAGGATGATGATGATGATGATGAGAGTACTCCTGAACAAGATGATGAATCCACGCCACAGCTTGGATCTGATACGTCAAAGGTTATTTTATTTAGACAAAAAGTGTCAAGGTGCTAGTGTCAAAAATGAAGAAAATAATGAAGAAAAAACTAGAATTTCTGAGTAACACCATTTTTCTTTGTTTGTGTTTTTTTCCTAAAATGTTTTGCGTTTCAGACATTCGTTCCTTTACAATGAGACCAATAATTTTCAAGGCTTAGAATTGGGATAATATTTGTCCAATATCTTATCAATCTTCTCAATTTCTAATATTTGCCGTGACTTTGTTAAATTAATGATTTAAAGGGAGTGTAGACGTACTTTTTTCATTTGTTGTGCATTTCTGTTTTAAATCCAACGAAGGAAATTGTCTAAAGTGAACACTTATAAAGCTAGAAAAGCAAGTATATATTCCACACTATTGATAAGATAAATGTTTAAAGGGTATAGTATGTGATTGAACAGTCCCTTTAATTGTCTGGTTCCAATGATTGAATTTTAATTAAACTCTACAATTGCGATCTAATTAAACTTAGAGAATGGAATTCATTAAAACTTCAACAAGGTTTTTCAAATTTTAATTCGTTTTTAGTTTTTCTTTTTGTTGAAAAGTTCAGATAGAAATTCATTATTTAAAGGAAATTCTAGTCATAGAAATATATTTTTTTTTGGGGGGGGGAGGGGGAGGGGGGAACACATATTATTCAAATTGTCGAAAGGGAGCGCTGACGCATTTTTATGTGACCCTCCAATTAAAGAGGAGTATGCCTGATTCACGACAGTCCTGAGTACAATTGGTGACTAAATCTTCGTGGTCGTGATTCTATCAGTCACCATAGTGTTCCCCCCCCCCCCCCCCACTATTCTCGCCCACTTGGTCAACAATGTTAGTCACATATGTTTGGTTTTGAAAAATGGGAAAATTATTAACTATTTATCTAAAACTTTTTTGTGCAATTTTCCGTGAAAGTATTTATAATTTCTTTAAACTTTATTTTTTTAGACGCAGAGTCCAAGTTCTGTTGGTCGAACAAGAATATCCTTCCAGGAGGTCCAAGAGGTCCAAGAGGTCCAGGAGGGCCAGGAGGGCCAGGTAGATCATCAAGGGTCAGACGGAAAGCATGATGAACTTAAGAAGGAGGAGGAGCAGAAGCAGAAGGATGAGGAGGAGATGAGAGGAGAAAAAGGTGGAAAGTATGACAATGGAATTGTTTGTGATAGTGAAGAAAGTTCTCATTACAGGTATATTAGACAATTAACAAAATATGGACATTAAAGTCGTCTTCGTATCAATACAAGGGAGACGACTTTCGATTTCATTTTTGATTTCCATCAAGCTTTTATTATTATTTGAAAAAAGTTTGTTACAAATCAAAACTTAAGTAGCAAAGTCCTTTTCATTGTATTGATATAAATGCCGACCATTGTATAATAAAAAAGGAATCATAGGTCATAACTTTTTTATCGTTAATCCATAGAACGCACTAATTCTTGTCTGTTTCAGTCGGATTGATTAAGTTAATTCGTATCTTAAAAGTTTATACCACAAAAATTTGTTATAAGACAATGAGTGATTGCGAAAATAAGAGTCAGCTATTTCAACACAAAAGAAATGATCGCTTCAAACTAAAAGTTCACGCCGTGTTTTTAACACGTTTTAGATCAGCGCTATTTCACAAAGATGTTTAGACCTCGGAAATTTCAGTTTTATAGCATACAGTGAAATCCCTAATAACGAATACATCGAAAAAATTCATCAAATGTCGTATTCTTCACTTTCTGATAATGGAATATTGCAGATATTTAGTTTTTTAAATAAATAACTATATGGAACTCTTTAAACTGTTCCCACATATTCATGGCTATTTATTTATTTTCGCAAATACTAAAATTTACGAAATATAGTATAAAACTTATTGAAAAATTGCCAAGACGACATTTCATAAATTCTTCCGATGTATTCGTTATTAAGGGTTTCACTGTATAAAAACTTACAGAACTTATGGTAAAAATCGTCTTAATATAAACGATTACACGTGTAAATTAATAGTAATGGAAAATACACAAGTGGAAAATACAGAAATATTAAAGATATTTCCAAAATGTTTTACTTACTTAAAATTAAAGTAGATTTCTTGAACTATTTTTTTTATAAATCTTGAGATATTACTTCCTGAAACAAGGCAAATTTTTTACCCTTGTAATGATGTTTTTTGTTTGTTTTATTTCAGTCGTATATTTTTCATCGAAATTTTAACATTTTAGTCAAAAAAAAATATTTAATTGAATTGAATGATGAAAAAAAAGAAAGCCTATTTTGTAACTTAAGATCTGTAAATAATTATTTTGAATCAAGTTTAAATATAGAACTTTTTTACTTTTTTCTTTTAAGTATTTGTCAATATCTTAAGCTCATCAACAACTTTGTAACTGGAATTATTAAAGTAAAAATGATTATGTAATACGTTCTAATTTACTTCTGAATTGTGCAAGAGCACAAGTTCAAGAAAACATTATCTTAGGAATAACTAAATAGATGGGAGTTAGCTAAACTAAGTTAAACTACTTCTCTTTAATTTGAATTGGCGCACAAGAGAATTAGTTTAACTATTTCTTAATAGTTTAACTTATTCGCTTCTTATTAAAGGAATTGAGTTTCCGTCACAAACTCAATTTTCTAAATCCTGTATCTTTGCAACAAAGTATCGTAGACATTTGACATTACAAACTCTAAATTATGTTAGATAAGATAGACTTAAGTTTGAAATATCAAAGGTTTACACCAACAGGTTGCGAAGATATACGGATGAGAAATTTTGAGTTTGTGACAAAAACTCACTTCCTTTGGTCCTTGTTCTCAGAAATGTGGTAATATGTTAGAGATAAAATTCTTATTTTAATGAAAAGGAAATGAGTTTTCCCACAAACTCTAATTTTTTACTCCCTAGATCTTTGCAACCCGATGTCATAGACCTTTCATATTTCAAACTATGAATTCTGTTAGCTCAAATAGTCTAAGCTTTAGGTTGCAAAGATATAGGGCTAAGAAAAGAATTCCTTTGAACAAAAATTCTACCGGAATTGAAATAAAAATTAGAAGCAAAAAATAGTTGTATAGTCATTTTTGCATTGAAATCCTTAAAACTATTGACTAGAAAGACGACTGTTTAGCTCAATTTATGACATTCAATAGTTTCATGAACATGAACATGTATACGGCTGATTCATCATAACTTGATTTTCACGCTACTTGATAAAATAACTATTTGCTTTTCAACAACATCAAATACACTTAAAAGATTACTTAAATGTCGTATTTCAACTCCACAGTTACATGGGTATTATTGTTGTAATCCATTTTCGTTTACACAAATTACCCTAACTAGGAGCGGGGATGAACCAGAACCGATAGATTTAACTCATCTGAACATTGAAGCCTCCATGATGTGTTTGGCGAGTAAAATAAGAACAATTTGCGGCAAAGCGCACAGTCCCACGCTTAGTAGCAGAACGTTCAGGTAAAAAGTCAAAAATTAGTATAGGTCGTCAAAGGCTTAAATATTCGAATTATATTCAATATCTCAGAAAGGAACTGATCACCATAACCTTTGATATTTCAAATTAAACCCTTTGACCAGTGCTTAGGATTCAAGGGGTAAAAAATCAACCAAAAACTGAAGAAAAAAAACTTTTTTACTCCTAAAACCAAAATCTGAACTTTTGAAAAAAAGAGAGATTATAAAAATTTCCTCATTTCTGAAGGGTTCATCAAGTTTGAGGATAAAAATAAGCAAAAAAAATTAAACAAAAAATTTGAAAATTATTTTTTGTTTAAAAAAATCAGTAAATCTTAAAGAAATGACCTGGATCCCGATCAGGATTTGGATCCGGATCCGCATCAAAATTAAAAGGATCCTATGCAGTATGCACTGCCTTTAACCTTACAGAAATCATGATTTGAAATATCAAAGGAATTTGTGGCATATGTTCAGTTTCTTTGTATTTCTGTAAACGCTATTTTATGATCAGTTAAACATTTTGCTCGTGTGTCTAAAATCAATATTCACTTTCTGAATCAACAGTCGCAAGTTGTAATAGTTTGAATAAAGCCACCATACTTCATCCGTTGCGAATTGTTTATGGCAATCCTTTAAAGCTGGTCAATTTTTTAAAACTTATTAAAAGTATGTTATTAATTATGAATCTTAAGTTAGAAGGTAAAGATTGTTTTTTTTTGTTCTTGTTGTCTGTAATATAATGTAACCCATTTACTCTAGGTTTCGTGAGCTGGATAGTTTGAAGAAAGGGACAGATAAGGATTCTTTGAGAGATAAATCTCTCGAACCAGTTCCAAGAGATAGTTCTCAAGGAGCTTTTGAGAACAAGGAGAAACCTTTCTTAGAAACCAGAACCTCTAAACCATCAGATTCTACACAAACAGGTTGGATTATATACAGGGTTACCCACAAAGGATGAGATTTAAAAGACGACCTGAAGCTCTTTTAAAATATGACAATCCCAAGTGTTAATTACGTCTTTTGTCATGAATATAGTCTTTGATTGGCTTATTTAATAATTTGGCAAAAATGAAACAAGTTTTCAGTTGCAGGGAATCATGAATTTAGGGGAAAAGACAGTAGAAATTCAGTAGAAAGAGTCTCGGAAGTGTCATCCTTTGTGGGTAAACCTGTAATATTAGAATAATTAGAATTTTTCACAGATTTACAAGGTCAATGTTAATCCCTAGAAAGTTTCTCATAAAGTAGATATCGAGTTTAAAGCTTGATTTATCTCAACTAAAAGTTCCGATCGATCTCGTTTCTTTTCATACACCCCTAGACCAGTAATAAATTAGTTACCAGAGCTGAAAACTTTTGAATAGGATATCCTTAATCCTGATCGGATAATTAATCTGGAGATTAAAAATGAGAGGAGAACAAGCAATATTTAATCTGGAGATTTAAGAAAAAGAGTGGATTAAGCATTAATCCCGATATCCACCATTCTAAAGTTTTCAGCTCTGAAGGGATAATGTATCATCAAGGGATCAACTTTACCTTTAGGAATTAAAATACCTTTAGGTATCAAGTATACTTGAAAAGATCAAGTTTATCTGAAGGGATCANTTTACAATCTATACAAATATATTTACAATCTATACAAATATATTTACAATCTATACAAATATATTTACAATCTATACAAATATATTTACAATCTATACAAATATATTTACAATCTATAATTTAGGTGCAGGCAACTCTGATACTCTGGAGCAGAATGTACAGAAGGGTTCGGAGCTGGATCCAAGTTTAGACCCGGAGCAGAGTCTTCAATCCGGTGGTTTCAAGATCCCTGATGTTCCTAAACCTTCCAGTGAAGAAATCAAGGATTGGGCGGGAGAGGTAAGGGTGGATTTTTTATATCTGGCTTTTCCAGGAACCAGCTTTAATGAGTAGCTAGAAGTAGTTCAACTACTTACTACATGGATGAATTTCAATCGCTTCTCTTGTGCGCTGGTTCCTGTTGAAGAAAAGTAATTCAATTTAATTTAAGTTATTCACTATTCATCAAATTAAGTCTTTGATCAAAAATATTTTATTTTTACTCTGCTGCCTCAAGATTTCCTCGGGAAACAGCATTGACACTGTTTAGAAGAAACTCTATATGTTTTATAATAATTAATTGTTTAATATATTTCTGTCTTATTTTAGAAGCATTTTCTATAAAAATTAATTAGTTTTTAAATTTAAACAATATAATTTTGAAAACTTTAAAAGGTTTCATTTCTCAATATTTCTATTACAAAATTTGAGAAAAATAAGTTTAATGTGTCAATTTTTATATAAAACTCTTGTAGGTCCGACCAAGTTTGCGTGAGCTGCGTCAAGTTTTATAAAAAAAATTCGTGTAGGTCCGACCAAGTTTGCGTAAGCTGCGTCAATTTTTATATAAAACTCTTGTAGGTCCGACCAAGTTTGCGTAAGCTGCGTCAATATTTATATAAAACTCTTGTAGGTCCGACCAAGGATGCGTAAGGTGTGACAATATTTATATAAAACTCTTGTAGGTCCGACCAAGTATGCGTAAACTGCGACAATATTTATATACAACTCTTGTAGGTCCGACCAAGTTTGCGTAAGTTGTGACAATATTTATACAAAACTCTTGTAGGTCCGACCAAGTATGCGTAAGCTTTGACAATATTTATATAAAACTCTTGTAGGTCCGACCAAGTATGCGTAAGCTGCGTCAAGGAATGGATAGTTTACTCAAATCCTCCAGATTAGTTTGCTCTGTTCTTAGGCTTCAACAGATCAAGGTACTCATCACAATAATTCAGGAATATACAGTAAAACACAGAAAACTGTGGAATATGAAGACGACGTTTTTTACTCAATTTAGGATTTTTAATAGTGTAATGAACATGAAACACGGCAATTTTTGAGTGTACCATGAATCCGTTTCGTTAATACACATAAGATTGCTGAAATGTCGTCTTTCTATTCCACGGTTTTATTGGTTTCTCTGTAATACCTAAAACTTTGACAAATTAAATTTAAAATTATTTAAGAAAAAATAATGGAAAACTATCAATACCTAAATATTTATCTCAGGATGCGGTGAGTTTGACCCACGAGGTCAAATACAGGCGAGATGTCTGTTTTAGCCAGGCGTTAACATCTCTGGTGTCTGGTCTGATGGCTAGGATCTGGTGTCATCCACCAGATCCATCCTTTCTCACCCTGCTCACTAAACTAGGACCTCTTGTCACCTTCGAAGGAATTAAGTCATTTTATTGATTAAACTCCAGTAATTTGTGTTTTCTTGGAATTAGATTTGCTTGTTTTTAGAATTTTTAGTTTTAACTTTGTCTTTTGTTAAGTTTAATGTGCAGCTGTGTTATCATTTGCTTTTCTTTCTAAAATGTTTTGATTTTAAGTTTCTGAGATTAAACTATGTTGTCTTTATATTTTCCCTTGCTGAGACCCAAGCCTCCTTTCTAGAATAAATTCCATGAATTTTACATTTCTATAAATCTTTATTTTACGAGCACAGAATTTACATTTTAAACTTTTATTGTTTGAGAATTTTATATCTTGGACCTAATTGAAGTTCTAAAGGAAACCAAATTTCCGGGAAAAAATTTCTTTGATCTGTTTAAAGAAATAAATGGAACAATTTTCTTTTAAAATGATTTTGATGCCAGGTTTGCTCTCTTTGCACGGGGAGGATGTTACAATTATTAACGATATGATCGTCGCAGTTGAGGATCTTCGATCGGTAGAATTCACGCTGGTTCTTGTTGAACGAAGATCAAAGTCAAAACTTTCAAATCGCAAAGTCGGCCATGTTGGCGGCAGCAACTGCAGTGCCACTTGCGGTGGAAATGGGAACTGTGCCGGAACTCATGTGCCGTTAATTACTTGCGGCATCTCAAGCTTTCCTTTACCACGTGTTACTGGGTCAAGAACTAGTCTTAAAGGAATGTTTCTTTTATAATTGAAAAATACTACTTTAACAACGAAATGTATTTAATATTCTTTTTATTCTTTTATAGTTTAATAACAAAGACTTGACACAATTTTTTTCAAAATTTTACCATAATCCCTAACTTAACAAGTCATTTATTTTTTACTCTGGAATAAAAAAGAACAAATATTTAGTCCTTCTCCCTGTCCCAGAATGGGTTTATTCCCAGGTTCCTCTGCAGCACATCAACAACATGTCCTTCAACATCGTCCCTGTCTTCTTCAACATTGGGATAAACCAACACGCAACCATTGCTGAGAAACTTGGACTCAATACAGCCCAGGTCTGTAATTGATGATTCCACAAAAAAGTACTGATTATTTTTATCATACTCTGAACGCTGCAACCTGAATTGTTTTAAACCTTTAATATTTCAAACTATGAATTCTGCTAAATAACTCTGCTAAGAATAATATTGATAACTAAAGAATACTGGCAGATTATCTCTAGGTTTAAACTATATTATATCTAGGTTTAAACTATATAATATCTTGGTTTAAACTATATAATATCTAGGTTTAAACTATATTATATCTAGGTTTAAACTATATTATATCTAGGTTTAAACTATATTATATCTAGGTTTAAACTATATTATATCTAGGTTTAAAGTATATAATATCTAGGTTTAAACTATATTATATCTAGGTTTAAACTATATTTAATCTAGGTTTAAACTATATAATATCTAGGTGTAAACTATTTTATATCTAGGTTTAAACATTATAATATTTAAGTTAAACTATATAACATCTAGCTGTAAACTATATAACATCTAGGTGTAAACTATATAATATCTAGGTTTAAACAATATAATATCTAGGTTTAATCTATATAATATCTAGGTGTGAACTATATAACATCTAGGTGTAAACTATATAACATCTAGGTGTAAACTATATAATATCTAGGTTTAAACTATATGATATCTAGGTTTAATCTATATAATATCTAGGTTTAATCTATATAATATCTAGGTTTAATCTATACAATACTTAAAGGAGAAGAATAATACTGACAACTACAGAATACTGGCAGATTATCTCCGTAGGTTTAAACAACTCAGACTCTTCAATACTACTCAGGACAAGGATACAAGTAAGCTACAGTGGGATCCACAAAACTATAGAATAGGAAGACGACTGTTACACTCAAGTTTTTTTAATAGTCTAATGAACATTGAACGCGAAAAAAGCAATAGTGCTATTTGTTTCATAACAACATGATTACAAGTTTGCTTTAATGTCATCCTCCTATTCAACAGTTTTATCGATTGGATGAACTAGTGAATGAAAATGAATAAAAATAAATATTAATTGATAAAAATTAAGTAAAATAAATGAAAATTTATGAAAAAATTTTAAAAAATGAATGCAAATGAATGCAAATGAATGAAAATTAATGAAAATTATTGAAAATTAATGAAAATGAATAAAAATTAATGAAAATTAATGAAAATTAATGAAAATTAATAAAAATTAATCAATTTTCATGAAAATTAATCAAAATTAATGAATGAATAAACTAGGGATGAGTTGGAAGAGTAGAGAGGTACACCTGGATGATTTAATGACTATCCTGAAGAATGAAGTATCCAGCCATAAATCTAAAAATGTGGATATTCTCTCACTAGTCGCTCAAATCACTCAGCAATTAGAAGGTAATAATTAGTTATTGAATATGATAATAATAATAATAAAAATACTAACAATAGTAATAATGACGACAATGATAACGATAATAAAGAAAATATTCAATGAATAGTTAAGATAATGGTAATAATCATTTTAATGACAATGAAAGAGTCATGAGCAGGGGCGTACGAAAGGGGGGGGGG
>NW_019396413.1:114217-115721 GCF_000591075.1 Eurytemora carolleeae | reverse complement strand
TCTAGATAGTTCTAGATAGTTCTGGATAGTTCTAGATAGTTCTAGATAGTTCTAGATAGTTCTAGATAGTTCTTGAATCCAATATTTACTAAATATGATTCTAGGAGTGTAAGTAAACACATAAACTGAATCTTGTAAAGGTATAAACAGTATATTGTATTCCACAGGGACCAATATATCCATAGATATATCTTTGGCTATACCCATTGATATAAACATGTAAATATCTGTAGTTAGATGTATTCATGTATATATCATTATTTATAATTAATATCCTTTTTTGAAGTAACATTATTAAATTCTGACCAGCAAAATAAAGGAATTGAGTCTTTGTCACAAACTCAAATTTTCTAATCCCTATATTTATGCAACGTTATGGTTTAAACTTTTGATATTTCAAACTTAGATTCTTTGATCTATCAGAATGCATAGTTCTACGACATTGGAATGCAAAACTTAATTCCTTTACCGGATTCATGTGATGTCCCACAGAAAATATTGACTGAATTGGTTTAGCTGTTTAGACGTGATTATTTATACAATTATTTTTTAGTTTCTTAATTAACAATTCAGAATGTTCTGAACTTACTTTAAAAAGCTATATGTATCTATATATATATATAGAAAAATATAATCCATGTAACTGTATACCTCTGGCTTGATCCCAACTCCATAAATTTGCATTTATTTCCTCTATTTTAAGGATTTTATTGGAATAAATGGGAGATCTAACTTTATTTGTTTCTTGGATCCATCCATCCATTCTACTCTAGCTTTATCCTAGTTCATGGGGTATATATTCCTTCCCCCTTCCATTCGACTCTGACTTTATCCTAGTTCATGGGTATATATTCCTTCCCTTGACCACCTGCTCCAGCTTTACTTAGTTCATGGGTATATATTTCTTCCCTTGACCACCTGCTTTCTTAGTCTGCTCTTAATTTTGTTTATATGGTTACCGGATAAATATTTACCCCCTTCCCCCCCTTTAAATCTGTATCCTTCTTAATATATAAAGATACTTTGTTTTGGTGTTTGTTTGTTTATAACTGAAAAACTTTAATATGCAACTCTGGCTTTATCCTAGTTCATGGGTATATAGTAGAAAGCAGTTGAGGTGTCAACACCTCCTCTCTCTGAGAGAAAGCATGCAAAAGGCTTGCAAATATATTCAGGACTAGGGCCGCAACCCTTTTTACTGTCAACAAGAATGGGTTCACACCCTTTGCTAATAGTAGATGTCAAAGTCTACTACAGACAACGAGTATGGGTTCACACCCTTTGCTAATGGTAGATGTCAAGTCTACTACAGTCATTGAGTATGGGTTCACACCCTTTGCTAATGGTAGATGTCAAAGTCTACTACAGTCAACATGAATGGGCTCACACCCTTTGCTAATGGTGGATGTCAAAGTCTACTACAGTCAACAAGAATGGGTTCACACCCTTTGCTAATGGTAGATGTCAAAGTCTACTACAGTCAACAAGAATGGGTTCACACCCT
>NW_019396413.1:58712-114112 GCF_000591075.1 Eurytemora carolleeae | reverse complement strand
GTTTTACCTTTTTTATTTCTCTAGATAAGTTTTAATTCAACTTTTTAAAAAGTTAATTAACATTTATTATGTAATTAACTTAATTAGCATATATTATGTTCTAGTGAGGGTGTGAGACGGCTGAACTGTGAGAAGAATACTGGAGCACCTAAATATGCATTTAATAGTCTTCAGCTTACTACCTTTCCTAAGCTGTACAGACCCCCGCCCGGTACATACGGGTCAACAGAGACATAATTATGTACAGACCACCGCCCGGTACATACGGGTCTACAGAGACACATATATGTACAGACCCCACCCGGTACATACGGGTCTACAGAGACCTTGATATGTACATTATATAATGTTTTAACTTGTACCATGAAAATTCTTAGCAGCTCTTTTAAGAGAATCTTTTATGTTACATGGCGTAAGTCATTTTATATCCAAAAATCTCTGATTGGTGTACTGTACACCTTAACCCACCCTGACTTAAACCATTCGATTATATTGATTTGGTTTCTTTTCAATTCAGATCCCGCGATTTAAAAGCTAAGGCTTGGGTCGAATTTTCTTAAACCCAGCTTTAAGATTCAATATTAGACTCAACTCTGACGATAACTTGTGTCACGTGATTGACAGCTGCGAGATCTTATAAGACTCGACTTAGGAGTTAGGCCCAGTGAAAATAAAACCGACCTTGGGTTGGTTTTAGTGGCTCCATGTTGAGCCTTGTTCTCATAAAACCCGGAATGCACCAATTCCTACCATGAAAATCCCCCAAATAGAATATTAAACCGGGTTTTTGAACTCAACTCTGTGGAAAATGCAGCTTGAATCCGAAAGCTCAAGCCGTAAGTAAGGCCCAACGACATCTTGGACCTGAGTCGTATTTTTCCGAATTTTTTAAATCGCCGGCTCAGTTAAAAAATAAAACAACTATAAACAACTATAATTATATTTCATGTTGGATTAAAATCTGACTCCTCTTACCTCTTATTAAAGAGCTGTTGAGAAGTACAACGTTTTTCGAATTTCTAGTAATTGTAACAAACTAAAATTTTGTCACTTTAAATTTCTAATTCCAATATTTGTTCAACCTGATGGCGTAAACCTATGATATTTCAAACTTAGATTATTTTATTTAAAAGAATTCAAAGTTTAAAATATCAAAGGTCTACGACATTCGGATGCAAAGACCTACTTTTGCGTAAAATCAAAACCAGAGGAGCTAAAGATCACAAAGTAGTACGAGTAATGTAGCAAAAATTTGATCTTTTCTTTCTGTCTAGTTGAGTGTTACCACTTATCAAGAAATTATCATGTTTAGTGGGTCACACGCAAACACTCAAAATTTCCGACCCTCCCTGTCTTGTAATAAAACAGTCCATTTTTTCGGAATAGATTATTTTTTTACTGTTTACCCCGGTGTTAAAAATAAGGAAAAATTTATCAAGATAATTATTAATTTATGCATTTAAAGGGACTGTAAAGGAAAAATGAAAGGGGGTATATGCTGAAAGCTAATCACTTTAGCTCTCGATCACGACCCATGAAAGTTTTATCTGATGTGCCTACCTCGAGAAACTGATTTACAACTTTGTGAAATTTATACGAAAATTAATATATATACAATTTTGTATAAAAGTAGTGGGTTTAATAAGATCAAATTCAGCAAATATGCAACCAATCTGAAAACGATGATATCCCAGAGAAAGCTAATTGTAACTTAGGTTTACTCCAATTCTTATTTTATATTTGTTATTTCTATTTTTTATAGATTTAATTCATAATATTATTTATACGTCCGTATTGCTTGACCAGAAATTCCACCAATGGCAGTGCAGTAAAGTGGTCACGTGATACAGGCGGAGACACGTGACCAGTATACTGCTCTGCCATTGGTGATACAGTTTAAATTGCACCCCGCGACCCCCAGGTTTACGTATGTGAGTAGGTAGAATATATGGAAGCTTAAGTCTGTGTATAATTGCACCCCGCGACCCACAGGTTTACGTATGTAAAGCAATCCGACTGGAACTATTAAAGATTGAAGTTGAGGAGGTAGAATATATGGAAGCTTAAGCCTGTGTATAATTGCACCCCGTGACCCCCAGGTTTACGTATGTAAAGCAATCCGACTGGAACCTATATGTTGTTGAGCTCCTACTTTCGACATCGCTCACGTCTAGAGTTTTTGAGCTACAGCCTTGAAACTTTGCATGCAGGCGCGGAAATACTCCAAGATTTATGACCTAAAACTTCAAAGCTCGAATACTTTTTGAGTTATTAAAGATTAAAATTGAGGGAACGGTCACGAGACAGGAACATCAGATAAATCTTTCATGGGTCGCGATCAAGAGCTAAAGTGATTAGCTTTCAGCCTATACCCCCTTTCATTTTTCCTTTACAGTCCCTTTAAGATTGATTTTTTTCCTAGATTTCTTTTTTCTTTTACTTTAAAAGGACCTCAAAATGTCCAGACATATTAAAAAAAATTCTAGGAGAAAAAATGCAATTATTGAGGAACTGATCACTCGCCATAAAATTCAATTTTGAATCCCTATTTCTTTGCAACCTGACGTGCAAACCAATATTTCAAACTTTGAACATCTATGTTTTAATGTTTTAAATATTAAGATATGAGGATTAGAAAACTAGAGATTCATGAGAATTATCTGTCCTTTTTACTTTAATTAAGTATTTCTGGTTTTTTAGAATATTACCTAACATGATGAGCTCATGGATTAAAGACAGTATTAAAGGCGCTTCCGAAATTGAGACAAATGTGCCAAATATCACACTGTATTCACACATTTATAAAGCGCACCAAATTTAGTCATTTATCTATGAGAAAATTAACATAATGGAAGAATTTTAAAAAAAAATCAATGCTATAAAATGCATTTATTACTTACAGTTATCTAATATGGTAGAATGATTTTATAAATAAACAAAATTTACATATTTTTGATTGTAAAGACGACCTTTATTTGTTTATGTGAATATTTTTTCTTGTACTTAACGTTTTGTATAGAGATGATAGGAAATTGTAATATTTTAATTTAAATATCATGTTTTTCGTATTCCCTGTACTTAAACTACATACATGTACTTGTATTGCAATATGAGTATATAATTGTCATTGAAATATGTTATTCACATCATTTAATGATGAAATATTTATCAATTTATATAATCGCAATGAAATTAGTAATACGTATAACTAATTATGTATTAGAAATTGCCATTTTACTATATAAATTATTAATTGCTATTTAAATTGTAAATTAAATGTTCAAGATTATTTTAGCCCCAAAACTTATTTTTAAGATGTTTCCTTTAAAGGATAGCTGTGTAGGACCCCCCCTCCTCATCTTAGCTCAACCAATTGCAGTACACATATCAACTTATCATACTAATTGTTCTTTAATGTAAATAAATTATTTTCAACAAACAGACATTGTTTTTTAAACTGCAGAGAAGAAAAGTATTATGACAATTTTTCAATGAGTTTTATACTATATTTGGTAAATTTCAGTATTTGCGAAAATAAATAAATAGCCATGAATATGTGGGAACAGTTTAAAGAGTTCCATATAGTTATTTATTTAAAAAACTAAATATCTGCAATATTCCATTATCAGAAAGTGAAGAATACGACATTTGATGAATTTTTTCGATGTATTCGTTATTAAAGGTTTCACTGTAGGTGTTGAGGCCGCCTCACTTCCCTTTCTTACAAACAAATTTAGGTTTTAAATTTTGATTTTTAATCGTACTCCAAAAAAAAGCCAATTTTAAAAGTTTTAAAATATTTCATCAGGCAGATTTTTCTGTTTTAATTGGTGGCTTTTCAAAAATCTTTTTTAATTTTTCAATTTCGACCAGTCATAAACCTTTCCCTTGGGTCATGTGAGATGTCACACAAAATTTGGTGGTCAAACTATTGGTAAAATAGTTTTAAAAATATGTTTTGTGGTTGATTTCTTTGGTCAGAATGAAAATTTCTTAAAATGTTCTATACGCATCTCAGATTCTAACGATTTTTTTTGTAGAAAAATAACTAGAAAAAATCCTCAATACCTAAATACGATGTCCAGCTTACCGAATTTGACGTGAGCTGTTGTTGCCCGGATGATCGTTCCCATAGATTAATTAACAATAACCCTGAGGCAGAAGCCCAAAGGAGTTCCGCGCAGGCAGCGTTGAATTATAACAAAAAGAGATAGAGAGAGCCTGTGCGGAACTTTTTTGGCTTCTGCCTCAGGGTTATTGAGAACAAATAACCCTAATTCTTGATAAGACGACATCTAGTGTTCTATCTGTTATTGTTAAAAGGAGTGACCGGCTATGTAAGGTAGTTTAACTGAGTATGCGGTGTTGACGTTGTGGAAAGCTTCTTTCGGATTCATTTAAGACATATTAAACTTTTTTAAGATCTGTAAATCCTGAGTTTCAGTGCAAATTCGACGTTTAAAACTCCTACTTTGAGGGTGTTTTCAGAATTAGTTTTTTTTTATTAAATAAAGTTTTCCACAACACTGTATACTCAGTTCAACTACCTTACATAGCCAGTCACTCCCTTTAATTGATCTACGATTATTACAACAAAGACAAAGTAAGCTTAATATTAGGAAAATTATGAAGAAAGAAGCGTTGTAAAAACTCAAAAAAGTTTCTAAATGAAAAAATGCATCGTTTTTGTCTTGAATTTTCTGAAGTTATGCATTATGCATGGAAATGGAAATTAAACTTGCATTTAAATTACATATTGTACTTTTTATTATACAAGCTGGAAATTAAATGTCATTCTTGAAAAAAGTGTTTAAAGCAGATGTAAATTTATTTTAGATATTTCATCCTTCTATCAACAACGTTTTTGTATTTTTCTCATCCTACATGCTAGAAGAGTATATACTGTACAAGTGTACACAGGTAAACAAGCTGACAATATATTTTACAAAAATAATTTAATGTTTAACAGGACTGACCGGCTAGTCATGGTAGTTTAGCTGAGATTGCAGTATGTAGAGAAGTCTTTCAGGATTCTATGAGACCTATGAGACGTTTTTACAGTGTAAAAATGTAAAGCAAGAGGGCAAATTTAATCATTAAAATCCTCCTTTACTGTCCAATCTGAGCAGGCGATTTAAAAAATTCAAGAAAATACGACTCGGGTCTAAGCTGTTGTTGAGCCTTATTTACGGCTCGGGCTTTCGGATAAAGTTGCATCTAATTTTCAACAGAGTTTAGTTCATAAAACCGGTTTAATTTTGTATTTGTCGGATTTTCATAGTTAGAATTGGCGCATTCCGGGTTTTGATGAGAAGAAGACCCAACATTGAGCATTATTCTCCACTAAAACCAACCAAGGTCGGTTTTATTTTCATTGCGCTTAACTCCTTAAGTCGAGCCTAAGATCTCGCAGCTGTCAATCACTTGACACAAGCTGTCGTCAGAGTTGGGTCGAAGATTGGGTCTTAAAGTCGGGTTTAAGGAATTACGACTCGAGCCGAAGTTTTTAAATCGCGGGCTCCGGAGGGATGATTTTGAGAATCGGTTTTTTAAAAATTATTGAATAAAGGCGATTAAAAATGTAACTAATTATTTGTTAAGTGACAGGTTAAGAAAATAAAAATTAACTCTTAAAATCGAAAATGAGTAATTTTATTCAGTTATCAGTTTCTGTTATGTTTGGTGTTCAAAAACGTTTTCCGTAGATTTTCCATAATTTTTTTTTGAAAAGACGACATTTGAAGAATTTGAAGAAATTTGCGAATAAATACATATATTCAATATAATAATGATAAAGAAATAAAGTTGATTTCTTTACAAATTTCTATTGAGAATTATGTTCCTTAACAAGTACTTAGTTTACTGTAACATTTTCAATAAATGTTTTATTTAGTTTAGTTTATAAAGAGCATAAAAAAATGTTATTCCTAAATGCTGTCAGAATTTGTTCGGAGAAAAAAATAATGATAAAAAATAGTTTAGTTCGGCAAAAATATATCATAGTTAATATAGAATTTTTAAAAAGGAACCATTAATTAAAGTTTTAACGTTTATTATATATATTTAAATCATACGGTGTTTCATTCATTTTGATTCTTTACAAGGTTTTAGCTTAATACTGTTCAGTGTTTAATAAAAAATAACATTTTTAAAAAATCCTTAATATAAATGGCTTTACACATAATAAAGTAACATTTAAATCCAAGAAATTATCAAAAAACGCATACATTTAAAAAATTTAAAAAGCTTATAAATTTAAAAATTAAAATGGAGGTTTTTGAAATTTTTGACTAAGGAAAGTTGTTCGTTACTATTTATGAACATATTATGAGCCTACCTTCTGTTAATATTTTGTTTTCACTGGGGGGGGGGGGGGGTAAGAATTATTAATTCAGAGGATAAAAATATCCGGATAAAATAAATTATATACAGGGTGTCCCACGAAACATGACAGTTGTTGAATAGTTTTGAATGTCTTCTTCCATATATTATTTTGGATATTAAAGACTTTTGCATGTCATTCCGTCAAAACATCTTTTTCTCAAATATTTTTTGCTTTGAAATCAATTTTGCAATAATACAATTGGCATACAATATACTTTATCATTCTTTTTAATATCAAAAAACTTAACTATATATGGAAGAAGACATTTTAAACTATTCACCAACTGTCAAGTTTCTTGGGACACCCTGTACTTTCTTGATATTTCTAGAAATCTAAGTTTGTACAAATGTTATAGTTATAGTCAAACTAAATGTTGTTTATCACAATTTTAATAAAATTGTACGACAGTTGAAAACTCATTAGTATATGTTTAGCTGCATCAGGAACAATTTGAAAAATAAATTTTAATAAAAAGACTAAGACTTAGATGAGTCTATTTGTATCTTGTTTCTTCTGTACTGTATTCAGCGCCATCTATATTTTTAATCAGCTGCTCTATACTCCTAAATTAACACAATAAACAAACTGATCAATTACCACAGTCTCTAACTTTATCAGATGTATATCTTTGCAACCTGATGGTGTAAATATTTGAAATTATAATTTTTTGACTGCTTTATGTATAGCAGAAATTCTCTGTTTAACGTATCAAAGGTCTACACTCTACGATATCGAAAATTTTGGGTGGATTTTGTTAATCTTAAAAGCTTGATCTCGATATCCGTTATGGGCTCTTTTAAGAGAAATTGAATTAATCCATTCAGTCCATATAAGATAGAGGATTGGAGATCAATACTTGATCCCTAGATTTACTATGTTCTGACTTCAGGTTGCAAATATATTAGGATTAAAAAAGAAAAGATTACTGCTAGTAGTATAATGTTATGTTAACACCCATGTTGTTGCAAATATATTAGGATTAAAAAAGAAAAGATTGCTGCTAGTAGTATAATGTTATGTTAACACCCATGTTGTTGCAAATATATTAGGATTAAAAAAGAAAAGATTGCTNTAGTTTCAAGGGACCCTGAGCTACGCTTATAGTCCTAAACATCATTTTAACTTGAATCTAAGTTTAGATTTTCTTTCAGTCGAGTTTTTCCCGGCCCTGCTCTCGTCTTTCATCTTTCAAATAATTTGCGAAATTTAATTTTTAACCTAATTTTATAAATACTAACATTCATGAAATAATGATCACAAATTAATTCTATTCCTGACATTTTCAAAGTGTGGGTTGCTCTTTTCGTGCTTTCAAAATTATTTAATAAATTGAAATCCAAACGAAATTCTTCATATCTCTGGTAATCTGAAAGCACAAAAAAGGCAGACCATATTTTGGAATTTGCAGGTTTAGAGGTATTTTGTGAATGTGATTAAAATCACTAAAAACTACAGTTTTTTAAAGGTTGGGGAAATGAATATTACCTGCCCTTTGCAATTGTATGACGGGGCATTGTAAGATGGAGGATTGTAAGATGGAGCATTGTAGGATGGAGCATTGTAGGATGGAGCATTGTAGGATGGGGCATTGTAGGATGGAACATTGTAGGATGGAGGGCTGTAGTTGCTAACTGGAGCAGCTTGCGGTGACCCATATTCATCAATGGCACCTGCTTGAGGAGATCCATAAGTATCAACACTAGATGTTGCGGCATTCGGTGTTTCATGCGCATGAGCAGAATGTGAGTGCTGATTGGCTGCAGCGGAGTGAGCGTGATGGTGATTGGTTGAAGCTCCGTTTAATGGAGGGAAGTGACTAGTGCCCTTGTCTCTCTCTTCTCGAATAGAATTATCAGAGAAGATTTCATCTAGGATTGGATCTTTATCAGGAAGAGGATCCTTGAAATCTAATCCCTTCAAATCATCAGGTTTGTCCCAGGTTGAAATTCCTAAATTGCCATCAATAAATCTAAATCTGAGTTATAAAATAAACACAATGAATGATAAACAGTAATTGCAATGTTTTATATTGTTATATTGCAATTGTTCATGTATTGTAAACAAACTTACTCTAAAAGTTTCAAAAATTTACTTTTAAAGAACCGCAACAAGTATCTTACAGCTAATTTGCTTTACCAAGATAGAGCTTCACACTTTTGAAGAAACAAAGATATTTCAAATGCTGGCTAATTCTTCCAGGAAGGTTAAATCGGCTCACATTGGTCAACACTTATTAGAGTTCGATCAAGTTTAACCAATATTTTATTGACAACAACTTTGGGAATTTTTGTAAATATGAATTCCATTAGTCTCCCTGCTATGTACAGAAACTCATTCTTCCCATCTAAAAGGTCCCAACCAATATTTTCTAACAGGTTTGGTTTAAATTAATTTCTCTACTTGTTTCCGTGTTGTAGTAGTACCAAGCTGAGTACTGAGCATCCCATTGTGCAATCCAGTTCCCAACCTAATCAATTCAGTTTAAACTTTTGGAATCAATTACATAAAATAATCTCTGTTTGTGTGTATGTCAGATCATAGCTCAGGCCGATTTGCTTCAAATTTGAAAGTTTCAATTGAGTAAGTCGACTTTTTAAATGAAAATTTTTTTACCAGGCAAAGTTGGGTTCTCAAAATTAGTAAAATAGTATCATTATCATTTATCATAAAATGTTGAAAAAGAAAAAAAGAAAAAACAGATACACTTATTGGCAGAATACGAACCTGTAAATATGTATTACTAGGATCTGCTGAAGCTGGACTCCTCTCCTCCGGTGCAACCTGGATATTTATAATAATTAAAAAGGTATGTCACTACTTATCAATATATTAACAATTAAAGGTAGGTCACTACTTATCAATGTATTAACATTTAAAGGTAGGTCACTTCTTATCAATATATTAACAATTAAAGGTAGGTCACTACTTATCAATATATTAACAATTAGATGTAGGTCACTACTTATCAATATATTAACAATTAAAGGTAGGTCACTACTTATCAATATATTAACAATTAAAGGTAGATCACTGCAATTCAATATATTAAGAATTAAAGGTAGGTCACTACATTTCAATATATTAACAATTAAAGAGGTAGATAACTGCAATTCAATATATTAACAATTAAAGGGGCCACTGCTATACAGTATAACAATAATTAAAGGGGTAGTTCACTGATTTTCAATATATTTCTTTAGATAAAATCCCTTTGAATTTTCCTTGCTCGCTCTGAATTAATTAATAATTTTTACACTTAAAAGAACAAATATAATCTATTTTATGATTTTACAATGATTTAATACTTACCAGGACAGGAAGTAGCTCATTCTCCTCAACATCAAGTCTACTCATAGCCTTCTCCTCAACAAATCCAGCGGCCATCTTGCTTTCTCCCATTTCCTGGATTTATATATATCATATACCCAGCCACTATCTTGCTTTCTCCCATTTCCTAGATTTATATATATCATATACCCAGCCACCATCTTGCTTTCAATTCCATATTCTAGATTCATATATATCATATACCCAGCCACCATCTTGCTTTCAATTCCATATCCTAGATTCATATATATCATATACCCAGCCACCATCTTGCTTTCTCTCACATCCTAGATTTATATATATCATATACCTATTACCTACAGCCACCATCTTGCTTTCTCCCACATCCTAGATTTATATATATAATAAAACTCTTCGCTCATATAAATATTTATTTGTATGTAATGTATAGATATATGTTTGTTGACTTTAAAAGTCACTATAATAAAATAAAGAGATCTAAAATGGATATTTCTAACATTTATTTTATGTACATTCAAAACCTTTTAACCTAAATAAAAGAAAAAAAAAGAAAAATACCTCTTGAACTTGTAATAAACTGTTTATTGATTAAAAGAAAAATACCTCTTGAACTTGTGAATCATCTCCCCCAACTCTGATAGTTTCTACAAGGTCGATAGAGAAATCGTCGACGAAACTGTTATCTCGTCTGTCCCGGGATATATCGGTCTGAAATAGAAAAGGTTAAAATTTTCATAATTTATCATTTACGTCATAGAAAAAATGTAAAAAGATGACGCAAATTTGATTGTTTAAGCAATCGTATTTTAGATCTAAATTGTTTGAAACAAATTGTGCAAAGATTACAGTTTTTTGCCCATGGGTTTTAGTGTACAGACACATTTTTGGGGCACACTTACAGTATGTGCAATGTACGGTGGTGTTAGGTATCTTCTATGGTATATTTAATCTATGGTTTAACCAACACGGATTCATGACTCATGACTAATAATGCAGTTTAAGATGCACCCGAGCATTCCACAATAAATTTATATTATATTCGTATAAAAAGCCTTTTTGTTATTATTGCAAGCAAATATGTGTATTGATAGATTTTGAAGTGAAGTATGGGCTGCGCAGTCCAATAAAATAATAAGTTTAAGCAGGCATGTCAAATTATCGGTACCCGATTAAGAGGTTTTGCATGACTAACATATTTCAAAATCTTTTTCCAATTTCATACAATAAAATCGGTAAAAAGATATTCAGAGAAAATGAACTCAACGGATGGAACTTTGGAAACTGGAAAAGGATTTCTATTGTTATAAAATCCCCATGTTTATTAGGAATCTTATATGTTCAAAACTAGTAAAAAGTACAAGTCCGTAAAGAACAACCTCCTTCTAAAGTACACATATATTTACAAAGTAGGTCTACGGTCTACCATAGTACAGATTTATAAAGTAAACAGAGTACAAACCCATTTACTATTAAAGTACACAGAGTACAAACCCATCTACTAGTAAAGTAAACAGAGTACAAACCCATCTACTAGTAAAGTGAACAGAGTACAAACCCATCTACTAGTAAAGTAAACAGAGTACAAACCCATCTACTAGTAAAGTAAACAGAGTACAAACCCATCTACTAGTAAAGTAAACAGTGTACAAACCCATCTACTAGTAAAGTAAATAGAGTACAAACCCATCTACTAGTAAAGTACAGGTTGACAGTAAACATTATACTATAAGTACACAACTACGATTGAACTATGAAAGTCTAAAACAGGACAGTATATATAATATACATTCTTACCTATAAACTTCAAAGTACAGGAAAGGATAGAACAGATATTGAAGGAAAGGATAGAACAGATATGGAAAGAATATTTAGAACAAAACAGATATTGAAGGAAAGGATAGAACATGTATTGAAGGATAGAACAGATACTTAATTGGATAGAACAGAAATTGAAGGTTCAGAATTCATATACTTCTATCTGTAAGAGAGAATTTCTAGTCTGGATTACTTCATGCATCGATGCGTATAATTTGAATCAATAATTTCCAATGTCAAACTGACCCTTCCCTCCCATCCCCCTTCATCGTAATTAACCATTTCCGAAGATTAGACATTTAAAAATAAAATAAATAAAAAGTGTTTTTTAGCCTGATGTCTTAACATTTCTCATTAAAAAGTTGCGACGTCGGAAACTGCGTTATTAAATAATAATTATAAGCTAGACACATGAGACCGTACTTTGAGACCATGTACAGTCATTTAATAAATAATTTGTGTGATTAAATGAAGTTCACCTTCTCTCTGCTTTATTATTGACAGCACGATCAAACCAAATTATCAGGAATCAGACTTAATGAATAGTAAGAAGTAGTTAAACCACCTACCACCGGTTCAAACTTTTTTTAACCGCGGATCAAGGCATGGAGAGAAGTGATTCAATTTAATCT
This sequence comes from Eurytemora carolleeae, assembly GCF_000591075.1. Lineage (NCBI taxonomy): Eukaryota > Metazoa > Arthropoda > Copepoda > Calanoida > Temoridae > Eurytemora > Eurytemora carolleeae. Next base: position 101,971 of record NW_019396413.1, on the reverse strand, counting down.
ATTGATTAAAAATGGTCCCAAAAGCCGAAGTTAAAGTATTTTAGCCGCGTCTCAAATTTGAGAAGTGGCTCAAACATTGATGGTTCCACTTGAAATTGTAATCGGTGTTTAGAGATTTGAGCCGGCGTTTAAATGGAACCGGTTTTTGCGGTTCAGCGACGCAATCTATAGTGGTTCGGATCATCCAGCGATCAGACTCATTTGTTTGTGACTTCTGGATAGAGTTTTTTCTCTCTCTCTCTCAAATTCCTAAAATGTATGGTTATTGTATGGTATAAGGTAAAACAAATTTAACTGAAAACATTTATAGAGATAATAAAAACCGAAAAGTTAAATAGAAACAAAAACTGAAATAAGCAAAAGATATATCAATCCCGAAACTAAATTCTAAAAAATTATTAAACCCAGAGGCGGATACAGGGGAGGAGGCAGGACCTATGCACCCCCTGAGATTTCAGAATAGCTTCTTAATAGCATTTAAGGGAAAGAAAACCTGGTGCAAAACAGGAAAAATATTTATCTTAAATCAAANTTTTGTTACAGTAACCTACATCACATAAAGGAAAACGATAAGGTCTGATCAAATTATAACTTTAAAAATATCAATTTGCAAGATTTTCTCGAAATCCACTATTAGCCTGAAAACAAAAACCCAGTCACCTATGTTCATTGTTAAATTTAAAACAACCTGAAGTCCTCAGTTTATTCAAAATTACTCACGCCGTTTCCCGCGCTTGACCTTAAATTATGATTTTAGCTAAAGTGCCCAGCACACGAGAATTTCCCGAGAAGGGACTGGTTCATTAGGTGTACTGTCCCGTTTTGCCTTATATAGTCTGTTGTATGTGTACTGTACAGCTCCCTCTAGCTGGTTAGATGTCAGCCCGGTTCTTGAAATGAACAGGACTTAAAAGTGAGTGTTGCCCGTGGAATTTCCTAAAAAATGAATTTGTTTAACCTATGTCACCCCAGTGTACCTACGCGTTCCATCAAACAAATTTCAGTCAATTTGGTGTAGCCGTTTGGCCTGCTATATGGAACATATAAACCAAGGTTATAATGCAAGGAAAGTTATTTCAGAGGTGTGCGCATCTTTTGTACTGCAGTGTACTGTCATTGGACGGTAATGTAAACACAAGACGGATGTCAGAGACTGACATGGGATCCATCTTTCACATAAAAAATCAATGACATATTCTGGTCATAGGAACTATTATGCAAATTCTATTAAAATTATCAAATTTAATGCTTTAATGTCCTCGGATACTAAACGAACATTGATGCATCTATTCTTGTTTACAAATTCCGCCCAGAGTGAACTGGTTTCAATATTTACGCAGAGTATACGCAACTTCAATTAACTTTCCTTGCATTATAACCATGATAAAAACGAGCGAATAGCTTTATTATATAAAAGAGTTGTAAAGCTATAGATCGAACACCGACTTCAATCTTGGATTTTTACAGCGCTACTAAAGCCTTGTGATATTTATAAAAATTAAAGAAATTTCAAAACAAGTATCTATATATATTTATGAAGTAGTACTCTCTGTGTGACCATTTTATATGTCAGATCATAATTATGGAACCCCTTAACCGATTTGCCGTAAATTTTGTATGAAGAACTGAAGCAGAACCACGGGAACGGGGGAATGCTCTAAGCTTGGTAATACAAATCAAAGTTGAGTGGAGTGACTTTTTAAGGATTGTTTAGTTTCCAGGCCAAGTTGTGGTCCCAAGCTAGTAAGAAATATATTTATAATTCTGAAAAAGAGAGTAGATTTATTTCTCAAATACTCTCTCCGGTTCTATAAATTTCAAAGAATGTAACCAATAGCATCAAAATGCATAGTCTAGGAATTTCTCAATAATATTTATATCTAGACTTTTATTCGTCGTGGTACAGTGTACAGTGTACGTACATGTAATCTGCAAACTGATATTTTTTTGGAGAAAACGCATTTTAAAAATTAACAGAAATCAGATGAGTAAATGCAAAATGTTAAAAAATGAGACATCGCCGGCGGGTAACAAAGGAATTGACTCTTTGCCACAAACTCTGATTTTCTAATCCCAATATCTTTGGAACCCAATGTCGTAAACCTTTGATATTTCAAACTTATATTTTTTGATCTAACAAAAGTCATAGTTTGAAATTTCAAAGGTTTAAGACGTTGGAANTTCTAGGTTTTTATAGAGGGGGGGAGTTCTGAATATAGTTTTTCTAGGTTTTTATTATGTACAAATGTCGTATCTTTGTATCAACAATTGTTTGCTCTTTTTTACCAGTTTTGAAAATTTGTTTATAATCTATATACACAATACAATACACAGTGATACACAAAGGATGAGACTTCAGAGACGACTGTATGAAATCTATCATGTCTTTTTATGACATTTTCGTTTCCATGCAACCATAAACTTATTAATATCCAAATCATTAAAAGAATTATTTAAAAAAAGACAAAACTTAACCTTCAGATCGTTGATAAAAATCATTAAAGGTGTCATTAAAGTCTTACACTTTGTGGGTAACCCTGTATATTCATGAATTATATAAATATTCTTTTTATCATCCAAGCATTTTTTTGTGAACACAATTTGCCATGTATTTAAAAAAAGTGGAATAGATTTTATACAAGATGGACCACAATTGTTTAATTGTACAAATGCATTTTACTTAAAATGGACCACATTTTTAAGAAGAATGCCCATTTTTTAAATAAGATGGACCAAAGTTTGAAAAAGATGGACCACATTTAAGGACGATGGACCAGATTTCAAAGAAGTTGGCCCATATTTAAAGAAGATGGACCAGATTTTAAAAAAGTTGGCTCATATTTAGAGAGAATGTATCAGATTTTAAAGAAGTTGGCCCATATTTAAAGAAGATGAACCAGATGTATATTGTGCTTAAGCATGTGGAATTATGGGAAAACAGCTTCAGTTTTTATATTTCTAATTTTATTATATAATAATATATATATATTATATCTGTGTCAACATAAATTTCTATTTAACCAAATTCCTTTCCAAATAACGATGAATTCTGGCTGATTATTAAATTTCGATCATGCACAGGGGCCAGGGGGTGTCTCAAAAAAGAACAATATAAAAATGCAACGCACTTTTGATACTCATAGTTTTTACAACTGATTTAAACATCGAGATATATTTTGATAATTCATTTAATAGATTTTACTCAAAGTTCTTTGCTCCAATATTTTTTCTTGACACCCGAGATAACTATTGAGCGTAACTATCAATATTTGAAATATTTCGAATTTATTTAGAAATTTTGTAACTTTCGTTTTATAATTGTTTACATTTTACAGTTCTATATTTCACGCAAATTATACGTACAGTCTATGTTACCATATGCCCAACTCAATGGGGGAATGAATTACGATGTGGGAATGAACTACAATGTGGGAATGAATTATAATGTGGAAATGAATTATAATGTAAAAATTAATTATAGTGAAAGGAATGAATTACAATGTGAATGAATTACAACGAAAGAATGAATTATCATGTGGGAATGAATTACATTGCGGGAATGAATTACAATGAAAGAATGAATTATCATGTGGGAATGAATTAAAATGTAGGAATGAATTACAATGTGGGAATGAATTACAATGAAAGAATGAATTATCATGTGGAAATGAATTTTAATGTGGAAATGAATTATAATGAAAGGAATGAATTACAATGTGAAAGAATTACAACGAAAGAATGAATTATCATGTGGGAATGAATTACATTGCGGGAATGAATTACAATGAAAGAATGAATTATCATATGGGAATGAATTATAATGTGGGTATGAATTACAATGTGGGAATGAATTACAATGTGGGAATGATTTACCAAGTGGGAATGAATTACAATGTGAAAATGAATTACAAGGTGGGAAGGAATTACGATGTGGAAATGAATTACAATGTGGGAATGAATTACAATATGGGAAAGAATTACGATGTGGAAATGAATTACAATGTGGGAATGAATTACATTGTGGGAATGAATTACAATATGGAAATGAATTACAACGTGGTAATCAATTACAATGTGAAAATGAATTACAATGTGGGAATTAATTACAATGTGAGAATGAATTACATTGTGGAAATGAATTACAATGTGGAAATGAATTAAAATTTTAAAATGAATTACAATATGGAAATGAATTACAATATGGAAATGAATTACAATGTGGCAATGAATTAGATGAATTGTGGAGAATGAAAAAACATTGTGGAAATCAGTTGCAATTTGCGGGAATGAATGACAATTAAAATTTGCGAACGAATTACATTGTGGAAATGAATAATTACCATTTGCGTGTGGGAATGAATTACAATGTGGGAATGAATTACAATGTAGGAATAAATTACAATGTGGGAATGAATTACAATGAAAGAATGAATTATCATGTGGAAATGAATTATAATGAAAGGAATGAATTACAATGTGAAAGAATTACAACGAAAGAATGAATTATCATGTGGGAATAAATTACAATGAAAGAATTAATTATCATATGGGAATGAATTATAATGTGGGTATGAATTACAATGTGGGAATGAATTACAATGTGGGAATGATTTACCATGTGGGAATGAATTACAATGTGAAAATGAATTACAATGTGGGAATTAATTACAATGTGAGAATGAATTACAATGTGGAAATGAATTACAATGTGGAAATGAATTAAAATTTTGAAATGAATTACAATATAGAAATGAATTACAATGTGGCAATGAATTAGATGAATTGTGGAGAATGAAAAACATTGTGGAAATCAGTTGCAATTTGCGGGAATGAATGACAATTAAAATTTGCGAACGAATTACATTGTGGAAATGAATAATTACCATTTGCGAATGTAATTGAATTCCAATGTGGTAACACATTAAAATTTTGGAATAGTTTATAAAATTGATTGAATAAAATCTGTAGAGTCGTCTATAAAGTGTTTGTACATCTATAATTATAAAGCTCTAATTAATATATATTTATTTGTTAGATATAGCTGGCCAGACGGCTGAACCAAATTGACGAATATTTTTACGAAACCCATGGGTACCCATGCAGAGTGCAGAGGGTAACATAGGCTAAAACGTTTTTTCTTCAAAATAAAAAAAAAATCAAAGTGTTTTTAAATTCCACGGGCAACGCCGGGCACTTCAGGTAGTTTTACATAAAGACATTCTATAAATGGACATCAGGTTTCACATAGATTACAATAACGGATAGAATATTTCATATTAAAATAAATAAGAGATACGTATACGACATTTTTCAAATAGAAATGTTCATAGATATTTGACAGGCCATTATTAGCATGATTTTTAGATTTACAAATAATCTATATAATAAATCTCTTCGCTCATGTATATATATATTTATATGTTAGCTATAGCTGGCCAAACGGCTGGACCAAACAGGCTGACATTTTTTTGGGAACCCATGGGTGCCCTGACGGTAACATAGGCTAACAAATTCGAAAAAAAATTTTATCTTCAAAAATCGAGGTTTTTAAAAGTGTTTTTTAGATTCACGGTCAACACCGGGCACTTCAGCTATTATAAAAATAAAATGCATAAAAATATTGTTTTACAGTGTTTGTCTCCCTCTCGACCAACAATATACAGGGTTACCCATATAGGATAAGACTTCAGAGACGACTGTACAAAAGTTATACTGAAAGTTATAATGAAATATTATCAGTTTAAAGCGAAAATATGAATAATATGTGAAGTAAAAATCAAAAATTGTAAAAATAACAGTGTTTGTAATTCATCAAATAAGATTACTTAAAAAATAGTTTATAAAATGTCTTCTTTGAAATGTCTTTCTATGAAATGTCTTTTTTGAAATGCCTTTCTATGACATGTCTTTCTTTGAAATGTCTTTCTATGAAATGTCTTTCTTTGAAATGTCTTTCTATGAAATGTCTTTCTTTGAAATGTCTTTCTATGAAATGTCTTTTTTCAGAAAATGTCCAATTACACCGTTTGTTAGGTCTAAAAAGTTCTAAATAACCCTATATTATACAAATTTAAACTTCTAAAAAACGAAGACGATATTTGAAAAGGTTTCCATTGTTTGAATATAAACACTGTCCTATAATTTACATCTCAAAAAATGTAAAGGCACAGGATTTTATTCCTCTTATATTGTTCTGTAAAGGAATTGAGTCTTTGCCACAAACTCAAATTTTATTAAACCTATATCTTTGCAATCTGAAGGTGTAAACCTTGGATATTTCAAACTTAGATTATTTTACATATGTAACAAAATTCATATTTTGAAATATCTTATGTCTATAACATTTGGTTGATAAAATATAGAGATCCAAAAATCAGAGTTTGTGGCAAAGACTCAATTCCTTTAATAATCCCAACATCAGAAATCCCCCAATGAAAACAGGAAACTGTGCAAACTATGATGAACGAAGAAAGAAATGGTGACATGTAAACAACATTTTAATGTTAACAAATTTTACTGGAAAGAGAATAAATCTACTTTATTATATGCGTGTTAAGATGGAATTTAAAGAATTTGAGCCGCGGTTTAAATCCGCCAAAACCCGGTTTAAATTAAGCGCCGGCTTAAATCTTGAAACATTTGATACAATTTTAAGTGGAACCAACCATATTTAAACCGCGGCTTAAATGTAAACCGCCGCTCAAATTCTTTAAATTCGTCCATTGATCGTTTTTTTGGTTCGTTTGCTAGATTTTATGAACGTCTGAACCGAATGATCTCAGATTTCATAGGACTGTTTTTAAAACAACAAACGGGCAAAAACACGAAAAAGAGACTATCCTATCCAAAACAATCAAAATCATATAATCTATTTTAGGCTGACGTAAGACAATGGGCCACAAATCTGGGCCAAGTGCCGCTCATAAATTTCACGATTAGGGAATCATTCATTTGGCGTACCGTTCCTTTTTCTCTTACATAGTCTGTAATTGTACTGTCCAGTTTTCTCTAGCCGGTAAAAAGTCGGCCTGGTACTTGAAATGAAACGGATTTTACAGTAGTGCCACGGTTAGGATAGATTAGGGGGCCGAGCACTGCGACTATTACATTAAAAAAAATTTTTAGCCCCTATTCTAAATTTTGTCGGCTTTAGTCAGTTCCTGTTCTGCGGCTTGGACTTTCTAGGTTAAGCACTGAAGCCATAGATTTATAGATGTCAGTTGTGTCCGATATAAAAAAAAAACATTTTGCCCGTTTGTCGCCCTTTTTCACCCTGTGTCGTTTTACCCTTGGTCACGTTTTTTCTCGTTTTTGGTTTGACCCTTCGGCATTTGACCAGGTTTGACCCCATTTTGGTAAATCAAGACTTAATTTTTCCAGAGCAAAAGTTTAAATTTCAACCTAAATCGGAAATGGTCATTTTTAGTTGTTTTGGGATGACCCGGGGGGCAAAAGCAATCTGCATATTAATCAGCATTGTCGTAAATCGATTTATGAACAATTTAAGCAAACTAGAAAGACCCGCTTGAGGCCAAATTACCGTGAAAAAGTTTTTTTTTATATTTTGATTGACGTTTTTACATGTTTTCACTTTGATTAAGATAAAATTATATCTGAATACCATGAACGCATAATTATTACGCAATTGGTGCGTAATATTGTTGCTCAGTGGTCCGTAGAATACAGAATATGCTGATATGTAAATGTCGCAAATACTAATTATTAGGATGATATACTTTTACAATCGAGGCGTGTCCTTGTGAACATCAGTTAAAGAATGGTTGGGAACAGATTAACATATATTCAATGATATTTTTAGGTTACAAGAGAACAATATGATTCTATGGAACCCAGGGTAAGAAAAAAAGAATTAATAAATAATTTGTGATAATTTGTGAAAATGTCTCATGATCATGAGCATGTCCAATACCCTTGAAACCTTTATCTGAGCAACCATAGAGGAGATATTGTCGTCTTCCTATCTTCAAACGATCATTTCCATCTTTGTTTCTGGTGAATAACTCTGCAAGTTAAATTTTTGGAGAAACCAATATTGGAGATTATCAACCTTCAAATAGGAAAACAAGAATTTTTTTTTATAAGTTTTGCTCCGACCAAGGTGTACCGTTGTTAATCGAGCATATTCCTGTTTAAATGAGGGGTATGCTCGATCCCTTTAATAACGCTTGTTACAACAAATTCTTGTTTTTTTTTTTGTCAAACTTTTACTCCCAGAACACAGTTTGTTCACAAAAGTATATATTGCACATTCTTGAGAAACTTAAGTTAAAGCTTTTAAACTGTAAATTAGTTTTTTTTTAAATATTGCGACCAATTTGGTAATCTGACGTAACCCGACCTAATCTGACCTATCTTGACCTAATGGGACTGGTCGTGCGACGTCGCTGGTTTCTAGGGGGGCTAGGGGGCCGAGCGCTGCGGCCATGATATACCTTTAATTCACAATTTTTAATATAATTAGTGTATATTTAGGGGTAGGTTAGGTTAAGCTCATTTCTGGGCCGAGCGCTGCGGCTAGGACAGGCTATAGGGGGCCGAGCGCTGCGGCCACATGTCTAGGCTGACCTACGAAAAAGGCCCATCATACCTACTAACGTGTCCAAGCGACAGTTTAAAGTAGGTCGGATGCACCAATATGCTGTTTTCAACGTGCCCATCCGACCTACAGTGCATCGGACCAACCACAGCTGTTAAAACCACGTGCTTGTAGGTCGGATGGGCAGTAGAGGGGATGGGCGTAGGTCTAGAAATACACCATCACAAATTTAAAATTATAAAAAACGAAGACGATATTTGAAAAGGTTTCCATTTTTTAATAGAAACACTGCATGTCCCATAGATTTTCATATATAAAGACATGGCTTCACCTCTTGTACGCAAAAAATGCTCTTTTTACTTGTTTTATAATCATCATACATAACGTGGTCTTTTATAATAAGGGAAACCTTTCGTTATAAATTAATGAGAATACAATATTGACACTATGGTACCTGAATAGAAAACGACTTTTGTAGAAACAAATTAAAAGAGTTTCCATAAAAAAAAGCAACGGCAGTTTATCTACCGTACACTTTATGTACAGGCAGGGTTTCCCAAAGAAAACAAACTTTAAGGTACTAGAGCTCTCATATGAAAAAGTTTATGGACAAAAATGAAAAAAAATTATGTATAATATACATCTCGAAAAATGTATAGGCACAGAATTTATTCTGGAAATTTGGGGCTTAGGTATTCCAGCCATCGTGCTTCTAAGATTCCTCCTAGATTGTTCTGCAAAGGAATTGAGTCTTTGCCACAAACTCAAATTTTATTAAACCTATATCTTTGCAATCTGAAGGTGTAAACCTTGGATATTTCAAACTTAGATTATTTTACATAACAAAATTCATATTTTGAAATATCTTATGTCTATAACATTTGGTTGATAAAATATAGAGATCCAAAAATCAGAGTTTGTGGCAAAGACTCAATTCCTTTAATAATCCCAACATCAGAAATCCCCCAATGAAAACAGGAAACTGTGCAAACTATGATGAACGAAGAAAGAAATGGTGACATGTAAACAACATTTTAATGTTAACAAATTTTACTGGAAAGAGAATAAATCTACTTTATTATATGCGTGTTAAGATGGAATTTAAAGAATTTGAGCCGCGGTTTAAATCCGCCAAAACCCGGTTTAAATTAAGCGCCGGCTTAAATCTTGAAACATTTGATACAATTTTAAGTGGAACCAACCATATTTAAACCGCGGCTTAAATGTAAACCGCCGCTCAAATTCTTTAAATTCGTCCATTGATCGTTTTTTTGGTTCGTTTGCTAGATTTTATGAACGTCTGAACCGAATGATCTCAGATTTCATAGGACTGTTTTTAAAACAACAAACGGGCAAAAACACGAAAAAGAGACTATCCTATCCAAAACAATCAAAATCATATAATCTATTTTAGGCTGACGTAAGACAATGGGCCACAAATCTGGGCCAAGTGCCGCTCATAAATTTCACGATTAGGGAATCATTCATTTGGCGTACCGTTCCTTTTTCTCTTACATAGTCTGTAATTGTACTGTCCAGTTTTCTCTAGCCGGTAAAAAGTCGGCCTGGTACTTGAAATGAAACGGATTTTACAGTAGTGCCACGGTTAGGATAGATTAGGGGGCCGAGCACTGCGACTATTACATTAAAAAAAATTTTTAGCCCCTATTCTAAATTTTGTCGGCTTTAGTCAGTTCCTGTTCTGCGGCTTGGACTTTCTAGGTTAAGCACTGAAGCCATAGATTTATAGATGTCAGTTGTGTCCGATATAAAAAAAAAACATTTTGCCCGTTTGTCGCCCTTTTTCACCCTGTGTCGTTTTACCCTTGGTCACGTTTTTTCTCGTTTTTGGTTTGACCCTTCGGCATTTGACCAGGTTTGACCCCATTTTGGTAAATCAAGACTTAATTTTTCCAGAGCAAAAGTTTAAATTTCAACCTAAATCGGAAATGGTCATTTTTAGTTGTTTTGGGATGACCCGGGGGGCAAAAGCAATCTGCATATTAATCAGCATTGTCGTAAATCGATTTATGAACAATTTAAGCAAACTAGAAAGACCCGCTTGAGGCCAAATTACCGTGAAAAAGTTTTTTTTTATATTTTGATTGACGTTTTTACATGTTTTCACTTTGATTAAGATAAAATTATATCTGAATACCATGAACGCATAATTATTACGCAATTGGTGCGTAATATTGTTGCTCAGTGGTCCGTAGAATACAGAATATGCTGATATGTAAATGTCGCAAATACTAATTATTAGGATGATATACTTTTACAATCGAGGCGTGTCCTTGTGAACATCAGTTAAAGAATGGTTGGGAACAGATTAACATATATTCAATGATATTTTTAGGTTACAAGAGAACAATATGATTCTATGGAACCCAGGGTAAGAAAAAAAGAATTAATAAATAATTTGTGATAATTTGTGAAAATGTCTCATGATCATGAGCATGTCCAATACCCTTGAAACCTTTATCTGAGCAACCATAGAGGAGATATTGTCGTCTTCCTATCTTCAAACGATCATTTCCATCTTTGTTTCTGGTGAATAACTCTGCAAGTTAAATTTTTGGAGAAACCAATATTGGAGATTATCAACCTTCAAATAGGAAAACAAGAATTTTTTTTTATAAGTTTTGCTCCGACCAAGGTGTACCGTTGTTAATCGAGCATATTCCTGTTTAAATGAGGGGTATGCTCGATCCCTTTAATAACGCTTGTTACAACAAATTCTTGTTTTTTTTTTTGTCAAACTTTTACTCCCAGAACACAGTTTGTTCACAAAAGTATATATTGCACATTCTTGAGAAACTTAAGTTAAAGCTTTTAAACTGTAAATTAGTTTTTTTTTAAACAGAAACATGATTTGCATGATAAAAGTTAAAATAATTTTCTGATAGCGGAAAGATTAAAGTGAAAAAATGAAAAGGAAGAAACTTTAGGTTGAACCGAGCTCGGCAAACTGGGTTTAGATAAACAAGCTTAGATCTTAGACTGATGGTAGACAGATTAAGTTTAACTTAGAGATCTGATAAACTCCCTTGATTTAAAAGTTCTCAGCTCTTTTACATATTTGGAAGTTTTATTTTTTATCAATAATAAAAATTTTGTTTAGAGTTTTGATTTCAAGCTTTTTATTCATTATTCGCCCTTCAACAGTTCTTCCACAGGTATTTTATATTTTATTCATTATTCTCCCTTTAACAATTCTTCCACAGGTATTTGATATTTTATTCATTATTCTCCCTTCAACAATTCTTCCACAGGTATTTTATATTTTATTCATTATTCTCCCTTCAACAGTTCTTCCACAAGTATTTGATATTTATTCATTATTCTCCCTTCAACAGTTCTTCCACAGGTATTTGATATTTATTAAAGGGACATTATTAAATGGAAATTATTAAAGGGAAATTATTAAAGGGCTAATCATCGATTTAAATTCAAACGAACCATCATTTAAAGGGTGACATAGGCACGATTCACGACGGTACACTTAATCGACCTTTATCTGATCAAGATATCATTGTTTTCCTTCCTTGAAAACTGATATTGTTTAACTGTATGGTTCTCCATAAAAAGTAATTGAAAATATATGCTGAAGAGTTGAGTTTGTGAATCGTCCATGGAACTCTTTAAATACAGGATCACTCGAAATATAGTGAACAGTCCATTAAAGATTTATTAATTTCAAACCATGGAGTTTTTAATGTTGATCTAAGTGACGTAGACCGAACCGTAAATACAGGAAATCAAGATAAATTCTGCTGAATAAAAACTAACTGTTGTCTGACCAGTGACCATCCTTCCACTTTTTATCTTTGTAAAATATTATAAAGAATTGTTTAAGATATTTTTAGAAAGTTTATTAAGTTGTGCAGCATAAGTTTGATTCTAACTTTGTTAATAATTAAGTATCAAAGATTAGAGAGAAGTTCTAAAGTTCAAAAATTATAGTGATGACTATTTTTAGCTCTCAAAAGTTCATATTCTAATTACTTGAATTCTAATTAACATTTATCACAAGACATTTATTAGAAAGAAATTACATAGAAACAGGAGCGGATACAGGAATTTTTGAAGAGGAAGGGGCTTTACAGAAAGAGCCCCCCGTATATTAAATCCAACACTTTTCCGAGGAGGGGGGGGGGGGTAAGCCCTCATAGCCCACACATCCCCTTAAACGCCCCTGCATTGACCCGAGCTATTTGTAAATAGGAAATTTAATTCACGTAACTTTTATTTTTATAGACCGAAATGTCCTGTCTATGAATTGTCATATCAATGAAATGTCATGTCTGTCATTGAAAAGTCTTGTCATTTGATTGTCCTATTTATGAAATGCTCTTTTATGAAATGGCCTGTTTATGGAAGGTATTGCTCTTGAACTTTTTTGTCATGAGATGTTCTTTTAAAAACATTTGTTGTTGTAAATCTGATTAATATTAATAGAAAGATCTGTATCGAGGATCTCCCTGGACTCCTAGAACTGCTCATGACCCTATACAGTTCCTGGAGGAAGACAGTGTTTCTCTTGAAGAACCCGGAGCTTCAAGGAGTTTTAAATTCCAGAGAAAACCAAAAAAAATCAATTTTGATTCTCCCTTGAACGAAAGTAAAGTTCAATCTGAAGTTAACAAGATTGAAGTGTTGGGCCGAGGAGGAAACCCGGTCACTATTTCTTTTGGAAATGCATCTCTACTAGAACCTGAAAGCAGAAGTTTTGAAACAGAAGTTAAAAGTATTTTAATCGAAGAAACAAACCCCTCAGATCAGTCTCAGGTAAAATCTGTTGGTTTATATATTCATACAGGGGTCGGAGTTTATATTAATACAATGAAGACGACATTTTATTTAAGTTTTGATTTTTAACAAGCTTTATGAAATTGCAAGTTTACAAGTAAACAAAAGAGAATCTTTTAATTGACAACTTCTCTTTGTTTCAAAGTTGATGTGTATCCATACTGTTTGAAAGCTTGCTATAGACCTCTGGTAGACATAAAAATTTAAATCAAAAGTCGTCTTCATTGTATTGATATATAAGACGACGAAGCTGTATATAAATTATGAATATTATCAAAATTTCCAGTTTCAGATCATATACGCTGCCAATACTGATGATGTGGAAAGAAAGGCAAAAAGACCTTCAAACCTACCAAAGTAAGTAAAAAACTGGAATGTTTATTGTAAGTGTCTAATATGATATAAAACAAATAATTGTGAATAAAATTTAGGCTATACGGTTCTTAATAAAAACCTTTAAAAACAATAAGACAACATGTTCCCAAGAAATATTTAAACCGACGCGACGTCGGACATTGAACAAAGCTCCAATTTGCTGCTTCACAAGGCTTACAAGTGACTGACAGGGAAGCTTTTTATATTCAAAGTTTGCTGTCATAGCTTTGAATTAACAAGAAGTTATAGGTTCCGTACATCAAACAGAATTTTGAATTTCCAATTGGCAATTTCTCAAAATGTTACTCAAATGGCACCTTGAGTTTTTACCAGGAATGTGGAATTAAAAAACAAAACCAAAATCAAGTTTTTTATACAATATATTTTTCAGAAGTTTTATTCCACCGCGACCAATCGGTCCTATGTTAAGACCTGAGAGTTACAAGAATACCGAAATCAAGAAACAGAGAAGGAAAACGTCCAGACGACGTGTTGATGAAGATTTACCTTCAATAGTTGTGCCTCAGCTGTCAAACAGACTAGAACCCCCAGGTCCCCCGGACTACTCGGGGGTTCAAAACCAAATAATTCCAGAGGTATGATTTATATATTTGTTTAAATTTCATCTAGAAAGACCGTTTTTTTCCGTTTATGGGTCTTCACTTTGCAGGTGTAAATTGTAAACTAAGAAATAAAAATGAAAAAAAATTAGAAGTTATCAGCAGAAAAAATATTTCCTTTTAAAATGTTGAAATCTACCCAAATTACAGTGCCACATTCATCAAAATGGTGTCTGATACAGTGATAACCAGAAAACTGCAGGATAGGAAGACGACATTATGACAAAACTAAAGAACATTTTTTGTTGTTACGAAGCAAATAGTTTCACTAGTAAGTTAAAAAATCACTTATTTAGTGAAATGGGTCTGTTTACACTGCACAATTGTTGTGCGTCATGTTCATTGGACTATTCAAAGTCATAAATAGGGTGTTAAAGTCCTATTCCAGAGTTTTCTGGTTATCACTGTGCCAGGTTTTATGACCATACTCTTAATGTATTTTTTGCCTTTCTGTCAGTGGAGGGAGCGTGACTTAGTCCTAGTAATTATGGAAAACAAAAATTTTTTCTTTCAGCCCATTGTGCATTTTTACATAAACGAATTGCGGCATTACGAACTATTCAGACTTGTCAGACGCCGGTACGCATCAATGATCCTTCTATGTTTCCTTTTCTTTTAAATGTATTCATATTTAATCAGCTTTGTATCCAGTATCACGTGGAGACAAGATCGGATAAAGTATCCAATAGTGAACATGGTGCAACCGTGTACACTGTGTACTGCAACTCAGTGTACCTGTACAGTGTACAGTGTACAGTGTATGTGAATGCATACATATTTAATCAGCTTTGTATCCAGTTATCATTTGGTAGACAGGCATAGACAATGGATCCAACAGTGTACACTGTATAGTGCATCAGTACAGTGTACACTGTACTGTCAATGTATACATGTAATCCCTAATTTTTTTCCAGTTAGCACGTGGTAGACAGGACCGAAAGGAAGACCCTACACTGGTTAATATCGGGGACTGGGCAGCACAGTGGGACCAAGATGAAGAGGCGTGGTAAACTTGTTTTAAACAAAAACACACATTTGTCCTCGGGTTTCCCATCGGAATTCCATTTTGCGAAAAAATGTGCATTACATTACGCGGAATTGCTGAACTTGCGCGCAACGTAATCATGCTTTTCAAGTTAATGAGTATAAAATATCAAAAGCGATCAAAAGCCAGTATTTTTCACCGTAAGCCTATACCTTCTTTCATTTTTCGCAAACACGCCCTTTAAAAGAACAAATATTGAAAAATTGTCAAGATTAATGATAAAGTAAAACTGCAGATTTTCACTATTTACCAGTCATTCATCATGAAATACACAACAAATTTTGAAAGGTGAAAAGTTGTTAATTTTTTATGCTTGATAAAAACGGTCCCTAGTTTTTATTAATTATCCTTAAAAATAATCCCACCCAGGAATTGAGTTTTTGCCACAAAGAAAAATTTTCGAATCCTAATATCTTTGCAACTAGGTGTTTTAAACCTTTAAAATTTTAAACTTAGATTATTTGATCTACCAGAATTCATATTTTGAAATATCTAAGGTCTAGAACATTGGGTGGCAAAGATACAGGGTTTAGAAAATCAGAGTTTGTGGTAAAGACTCAACTCCTTTGTAAAATTCTAAAAACTTGTTTTTGCAGGTACTACTACAATTATCTAACAGAAGAGTCAACATGGATTAAACCCGAAGTTTTAAAAGTAAGTTTAAATTGGGATTTTGCCAAATAAACCATTCAGCTTATCATTTTTTTTATCCTTATAATTTTAGGACGTGGATTTTGAACCTCCTTTAAATGCAAAGGCTGAGGTAACATTTAATTAAAGTTATTCATAACTAGCTTGGGAACCCAGCATTGCACAGGGTCGTCATAGTTAGTCCCACAGTTTACCCGCACTTTGTCTTCAACTACGATTTTAGCTAATTTTCCCTATCAATAGAATCTCAAAACTAAGCTAAAAATCGATCCAGGGGTTCCTGAGTTATGATCGGACAAACAAACAGACAGAGCATGAGACTTTAATTTGCGACCTAAAACTCTCTTAATATTACAAACTTAGGGTCGTATTTGGATTTCTGCTCAGAAAGTAGTTGTTTAAAGGATTGTTAAATATTTGATAAAGTATAAAGATGGAAGATAATTTTTATTTAGAATTACATTTTCAGAATATCAACACAAAGACGAAGGAAGTGGAAAGAAAAGATGTTGGAATTCTAGATGAACTGAAAAAGGTCTCTTTAATCCAAAAGTAAAAAATTTTGTTCAACTTTTTAATGCGTATTTGTATTTTCAGACATTTTCTTCTTTTGGCGGGATAAGTTTAGAGAAGATTCTGCTGTTTTTCGTTGTTAAAGGTTTATACAAAATTTTCTTTGTTCATTTAAAAATGGTACACGTTCCATAGCCGGTTGTAATATTAAACATGAGGAAGAAAAGGCCGTTTTCTGTCTTAAAAGTTATCAATTCTCTCAATATCTTTTAATGCCTGTGCTGCATGAATCCTCAAATAACTTTTACAGAAAACTGCAATTAAAAATGTAAACAAATTTCAGTAGAAAAAAATGAAAACTGATTTTTTTTAAATGGTACCGTTTAAGTTGGGCAACTCTTCAATTAAAATTATGTCTAATACAGTTATATATCTATATATAAATTTGGCTTGTCTGTCTGTTTGTTTGTTTGTCTGTTTGTATCCAATAAACGTCAAAACGGCTGAACCGATCGGGCCCAAATTTTTTGTGGGACATCTAGGGACCCCAGGGAAGGTTTATGAATCATCAAAATTTCAAATATTTGTCTCCATCAAAATTCGATCGTCATTAAATTTTTAAAAATTTTGAAAATCCGCGAAATTTTTTGTGAAAATCCGCGAATTATTTTTGTTTTGTTTTACGATGTACACAAAGAGAACATGTTCACAATTAATTTAGAAGATGGGCGCGAAGCGCCCTCTAAGGCTAGAAAGAAGGGCGCGAAGCGCCTTGAATTTCTAGTACATATATATTTTGTTTCTAGGTATAGCCTGGGTAATCTGGGCAGCATTTGCATCTGTATTCTATTTTGCAACAGTTACGGGTAGACATCTAAATCAGGTAGCAACTAAACTAATTATATATGAAGTGTGTCCTATTAAACATGATAATTCAATAACCGCTTTAAATGTCGTTTTCTTCAATATTTTAGTAACAAAAAACAATTTTAGTATTTGGAGCTATTGTGCGTGCAACCGTACCCTGACGTCAGAAAAAGCACTTTGAATGACTTTGAAAAAAATGAATTTGAAGTTGGTACCAAACAACTGTAATTTAATCTTGATAAGACAACCTGTCATTCTTAACTGATGAAGAATTATAATGTTTAATAGGATACACTGTAAACTGTGTTGCTTTTAATTCTAAATAAATCTAACCTTCATCCGAGGTTCATGTTTTTTCATCAATTTATTTATTCCTTTCTCGCCCAAACTTTTTCCTGGAAAATTTTTAAAATCTTAAAACAAGAATACATTTATTTTCATTTTACTTAAAGTTTTAAGGAAGTTTAAAGACAATTGTTTAGCAAGCCAATTTTTATTTTTAATTTTAATTAAAATCCAGATTATAAATTTAAATCCTGCAACAGCTCTGAATAAATTAAATCCAAATTTTTAAATAATGATTACAGAAATTACACTTTAAATTGTTTGGAAATAATTCAAAATAAACAAAATGATGTAATGTTTGAATGCATGAGTAACATTGGCAGACATTTTAAAATAGATATATTCAAGGTTGGAAATTTAGGAGAAACTTTCCAGTCCAGGTAATTTTAAACATTTTAATTTTTTTTTAATTATTAAGCGCAATTTTCAAGCATTTTTTTGCGAACTTTTGCGCATGAAGCACGTTAAATGTTGCCCGTTTTTCCGTATTTTTATGGGAAAATTTGCGCAAAAAATAATCATTTATAAGAAACAACAGTTTATTGTATGAAAAGACTTTTAAAATTTTGTATTTGTTTATCATGCAATAGTGCAATTTTGAGCGAAATGACATTTGCAAATGCGTAAATTTAGTTTTTTTCGCGTTTCGTGTTATTCAAGGAAAGAAATATTTTGCGTTTTATGTTTTCAAAAATTGTGCAAAAGTTTTGCGAACGGGAACCCTAACTGCAAGGCATTCTTTTAATAGAAAATTATAAGGATTTCTCACTGATTTGAAAATGCACATATTATACGAATATTTGGAATTAAAAATGATCGATCAATGATTGACACTTATGTCAAAATAACCATAGTGCTTTTTCAAAGGAACGCGTTTTTTGTTTGAAAATTTCGTGGATTTCAAAATATAAAGTTACGTAAACTTACATAAAAGGATGATCAATTCCTCAACAGTCTCTTTAGCTAATAACTATTGTTTAGTTTACTGGACATCATAGAGAGAATAGAAGACTTCAATAATAATCATAAAACAAATGTATAAATATATAAAAAGATGAAAATGTATAAAATAAATAGTTGAATTAAATATAAACATCAAAATTTTAATGATAATATCCAAGAATTGGATGATGAAACCCAAGGTTTGAATGATAAAACCTAAGGGTTGAATGATAAATCCAAGGTTTGGATGATAAATCGGTGGTTTGGATGAATAAAATCCAAGGTTTGAATGATAAATCCAAGGTTTGAATGATAAATCCAAGGTTTTGATGATACAAATCAAAGTTTGGATGATAAAATCCAATGTTTGGATATAATCTTCAAGGTTTGATTGATAAACTCCATGGTTTAGATGATAAACTCCAAGGTTTGGATGATAAACTTAAGGATTGGAAAAAATAACGTTATGGTTCCGATGATAAACTCCATGGTTTAAATGATAAACTCCAAGGTTAGGATGATAAACTTCAGGATTTGAATGGTTAACTTCTTGGTTCCGATGATAAACTCCCCATGGTTCATGATTGTCAATTGATAATTGAATATTTTCAAAATTTCTTGAAATTGTTATTAATCAATTATCTAAAATGATTAGTTGTTCAAAAACATATTTTTATGAATTTCTTGAAACTGTTCTTTATCAATTATCCGTAATGATATGTCCCCCCTAAACCATTTTTATTTCTCCAGAATTTGTCAATGAATATGATATACAAGGATATATCTTTTACACAGAGGATTTACAATATACATTGACATTTACATGCAAGTAATGTAAAGTAAATATAATACACAAGGATATATTCTAATTACATATAACAATTTACAATTAACATGTAAAGTTACAATTTACAAATTAGATTTAATTTTGAAATTGATTACATTTCACAGAGGAAAGTCAAGATAGTTTGTTTTTGGTAAACATAATTGAATTAATCCATTAAAGATAGTTCAACAGTCGTAGTCGTGTATATAAATACAATAAAGACGACTTTTTATTTTAATTTTGATTTCTTTCAAGGTTTCAAACAGAAACACTCAAAGATGTAGACAAATCTAAGTTAAAACAAAAAACAACCTAATTATTAATAAATAAAATAATTACGTTGCTGTTGGTAAACTGCCATGTCAAATACATGCATTAACATTAAATAAACCAAAATCACTTAAAAAGAAAGGTTTAAGAAAAAATTAGTGAAACTTTATTTTATATAAACTGCAGAAAAAAGCATAATAATCCAAGGATTACATTTAAAAGTAGAAATTTGCTTAATCATTTGGAAGTTTTTGTGGTGAAAATTAAGTTTTATAGGACAATGTAATAATGGGTTAATAAAATGTATTAAAATAAATTTTAATTATGTTTTTGAATCAGTGTTATTAAAAAATTAAACAAGCAACGTTTTTTTGCTACTTTGGTAATATACTTTCTCAATGAACTATTTCAAAAAAAAAAAAATGGAATTTCTAGTCTATAGTTACCCCTATGGGTTCCCTAAAACGTGTCAGCAAATTTAACCCAGCTGCACATTTGGCCGCCTGCAGCGAACATTTAAATGACGTTTATTATTTATGTGGATATATATTATTATAATTCATTTTCTCTGGTCGTGAAATATAAAAAATATAGAAAATTAAAAAACATTTATTTCTCTACATTTACCAGAAACCAAATTAAAAATAATTTGTTTGAAGATTGAGTTTTCCTCCCCAGCCACTGAAAACAAAACATCGATTAAAAAAGGAAAAAAAGAAAAGAATTTAAGTAAATAGATTATTTGGAATAGAAATAAAACAGACTTTAAAATTGTAATTAAAGCATCAAAAACTTTTTGGATGTTTTTGATTGCACACTTTTTTAGAAAATAATTTTATTTTTTTGGCCTTTACTTGCTTACTTATTTACTTACTTACTTACTTACTTACTTACTACTTACTTACTTACTTACTTACTTACTTACTTTCTTACTTACTTACTTACTTACTTACTTACTCACTTACGTACTTACTTACTTTTTTACCTTTGCATGTTTTTGCATATTATCCAGGATTTGAAACAAAAGCTAAAGTTGCCCAAACTCCCCATCCAATAGCTAAACAATAATATTAATCTTATTTTAAATCTTTAAACCCATTTATGGATAAGAACTTTTCTAAAATATTTGATAAAGAAAAAATTTACATCTGGAACAGGCGTAAAAAATAAAAGAAAAGAGACAATCAAACTAATAATTATTAAAAAAAATTTCAAAATTAACAACAAATTTTTTTAATAGGATGTACTGATGGTATAAGTATACAGGACGCCGTTACGCTGGTCCCATTAGTATATGCTTCCTTTCTGGATATAAAAACATTCTTGAAATATTAATTTGTTTTCTGCAGCACTCAAAATAAAACTTTTCAATGATAAAATAAAAAAGTAGGCCAAGAAAGCTTGACTTTTTTCATCCATCACACTTCACTATCTTTATCTTTCATGGTAAATCCTAGGCGACCCCCCCCCCCCACCTCCACCACCTACAGGGTTATCCAGAAAGGATAAGACTGTGAAGACGACCGGAAACTCTTAAAATGTGACGATCTCAAGGTTAAATTATGTATTCTGCCAAAGATATTGTAATATAATAATGGTTTATTTAATGATTTGACAAAGAATAAAACAAGTTCACAAGGTTGCAGGGAATTATGAATATAAGGAAACAGACAGTATTAATTCCGTACAGTCGTCTCTGAAGTCTGACTCTTTGTGGGTAACCCTGTATATTAGGAAAAAACAACAGGAATAAGGTGGAATGGTTTCCATTTATAATTTGTTAACAATACTCACCTTTAACTACTAAAAAGACTAGAATAGTCAATAAACCTGATGCTGGGCTTATACTCTGCCTCTTTATCTGATCCTGTAAAGGAAATCTTCCATAAATATTTATTAGACTTAAAGATCAATTTAAAGTTTGATTTTGAGCGGGTTAGTTTTAAGAATTTATGACTACATTGTTGAAGTTGAATTTTAAAATTTTAAAATTTGATTAATTTGATTTCTCTTCGATATTCCATGGTGGATATACCCTGTAGGGATGAATTTTATCGAGGGACTTAGCATTATCCTCAAATATAAGATATTAACGATGCTCCATACAAAAGTTTCGATCTCTGGACTGAGCTATTATTTGCAGAATTATTTTAGACGATTTTTACAAATTCTAAAGACTTTGAAAATAGAAATGTAACAATTATAGTAGTTTGGAAGATTTAGAACGTTCGTCGAATTTAAATATGAACGAAAAATTTAATAATTAATGAAGTTTTCATTTTAATCTTTTATTTTATATATTTTCTCACCTGACGAGTTTCTATACCATTTTTCTTTCGAATCCCATTTTTTTCCTAATTAAAAATATATATTTTACACATTTGTATTTTATGTCTGTCTGTTTGTCTGTTTCTTTGTTGGTTTGATTGTTTCTATCCAATTAACGTCAAGGCTCATTTTGTTGTAGAACCTCACATAATCCCATTTTAATTTTAATATTTGCTAAAAATAAATAAAGGAATTGAGCCTTTGCCACAAACTCAAATTTTCTAATCCCAAAATTTGAAACTTGCTAATTTAAAATTAGATTGTTTGATCTGACAGAATGCATCGTTTGAAATATCTAAGGTCTACAACATTGAGTTGCAAAGATAAGGATTTGAAAATTTGAGTTGGTGGCAAACACTTTTTTGGCCGAGGTATATTATTTATATTACAAATATAAAATCAAAGAGAATAGAATAAAATCCTTTGTGGGATTATTAATAAGAACGAACAAAATGCGAGAATAACAAAAAAAACAATTTCTTAGAATACCTTTTTATTGTTCAGATTCAATAGTTGCAAATGTTGATCCTAAATACATTCAAATAAAAATAGAAAGAATTTACAAAAATATTTTTTTATTGAAAACTAGGAAAAAAATCTATTTAAAAGATGATCTGTTCAATTCTTTTTGAAGTAAAGTCTAAATAATTTTCTATTAAATAAAAACTAGTGTTATTTTTTCTATGTGGTGGTTAGAACCTAGCTGTATAAATTTATCAGTTAGGTGGTAAAATTCTCAGATATATGAGATTATTTTTATTATTTGAAATTTCCTGAATTTCTGCAGATTTTTTGCTAAAACTCTGTGGGAAAATCCTAAAATATATATATTACAATACTTTTATTAAGAGGTATTTTCCTGAAGGAAATTGAAAACTTTTAGTCTAAAGTTAATGAGGAAACTAAAATCTTTTTTAAAGCTCATAAGTTTCAAAAAATTTTTTATAATAATACTTTCAATGATTCTATCTTTTTCTATATAATAAAACTCTTTGCTACAGTATATATATGTATGTATATGTTAGCTATAGCTGGCCAAACGGCTGAACCGAATTTCTTTGAACCGAATTTTTGAGAAAACTCATGGGTACCCTGCGGGTAAAATAGTCTTAAAAATGTTGAAGTTATTTTTTTCAATCAAATTTTTTTTCATATTGAATTATTTTAATTCCACGGGCAACACTGGGCACTTCTATATTTTGAGCAATCTCAAATGCACTATATTGTAAAGAAACGTTATTACAACTCAACTTGTTATCATATTTTCTCTTTTTAAGCTATTTACAGTTTATCTATTTTCAGGGGTTGTGTCTGTTCAGGAAGATTAAAAGGTTCTTAAGAATTTAACATATATTTGAAAAAATCTTTTT
Source organism: Eurytemora carolleeae (assembly GCF_000591075.1). Lineage (NCBI taxonomy): Eukaryota > Metazoa > Arthropoda > Copepoda > Calanoida > Temoridae > Eurytemora > Eurytemora carolleeae. Next base: position 78,453 of record NW_019396413.1, on the reverse strand, counting down.
TTCATCGATATTCGAAACTTTAAAAAAACTCAAACTATTTAAAGGAGTGTTTACGAAAAAGTAGATTGTTCTATTTATATTTTAACTTGATATTTCTGAAATAAGAAAACATTGATAATCTGATTTACTTTTAATATTTTGGTTTTAAGCAAAAACTATTAAAATCTTTTCTTTATTCTGATTTATTTTCCTGTGCCTTAACTTATTTTATTCACCCTGATCTTTTATTTACCCCGATTTTCTAATTACTCTGATCTTTTATTTACCTTGATCTTTTATTTACCCCGGACTTCTAATTACTCTGATCTTTTATTTACCCTGATCTTCTATTTACCCTGATCTTTTATTTACCCTGATCTTTCATTTACCCTGATCTTCTATTTACCCTGATCTTTTATTTATCCTGATCTTCTATTTACCCTGATCTTTTATTTACCCTGATCTTTCATTTACCCTGATCTTCTATTTACCCTGATCTTTTATTTATCCTGATCTTTTATTTACCCTGATCTTTTATTTATCCTGATCTTTTATTTACCCTGATCTTTTATTTACCCTGATCTTTTATTTACCCTGATCTTTTATTTACCCTGATCTTTTATTTATCCTGATCTTTTATTTATCCTGATCTTTTATTTACTCTGATCTTTTATTTACCCTGATCTTTTATTTACTCTGATCTTTTATTTACCCTGATCTTTCATTTACCCTGATCTTTTATTTACCCTGATCTTTTATTTACCCTGATCTTTTATTTAACCTGATCTTTTATTTACTCTGATCTTTTATTTACCTTGATCTTCTATTTACCTGATCTTTTATTTACCCTGATCTTTTATTTACCTTGATCTTCTATTTACCCTGATCTTTTTTTTACTCTGATCTTTTATTTACCCCTGATATTTTATTTACCCTGATCTTCTCTCCTGATTCCATTGTTCCTCACTTCCAATAATTTTCCGTTGAAATGGATTTCTTCTCTCAATGATATTTTCAGATTTAGAAATCTAAAAAAAAAATTTTTTTACATAAATTATTAAAGTTTAATTTAACAAAAGTAAAATTTAATGAAAATATTATAGTGACTTGCATTTTTATTAAAAATCTATACAATTTCTTCTAAAATGGGATAAAATGCGTCTAACTTTGTAAATATTTTAGACTTACAACAAGAAATTTATGATGAACATTACTTGGAGTTTTTCAAAAAGGTAAATGCAGTTTTTATTCTGCAAACAACCGAAATGTTTTATATTTGAAAAATGCATTTTTGATGCACTCGATTCTGTTGCATTTGCCAATTAAGAGAATACACCGGAGAAAATCCAATATATTAAGTTAGGCTGGGAGATCTAAAGTTAGGCTGGGAGATATCAAGTTAGGCTGGGAGATATCAAGTTAGGCTGGGAGATATCAAGTTAGGCTGGGAGATATTAAGTTAGGCTGGGAGATCTAAAGTTAGGCTGGGAGATATTAAGTTAGGCTGCGAGATCTAAAGTTACATCTCAATAGATACATAGTATATACATAGAGAAAAATAAAGGAAAGTAGTTGTTACTCTGATTTACTAATCCCTATATCTTTGCAACCCAATGCCGTAGACCTTTTCACCGCCAGGTTGTAAAGATATAGGTATCAGACAATTTGAGTTTGTGACAAAAACTCAGTTTCACGATCTGGGAAAAATTGAATATTACGCAGAAAATTATGATTTTTAAAACTTTTTAAAAATTCAGATCTTCAAAAAAAAAATGTAAAAGCATATATATAAGACTTGACAACTATTTTGAAATCGTCTAACTCAATACTTTTTCTAACAAATATTTTGTGCTGATTCTGAGTAAAAACTTTACATTGAAGCAAGATTTATTTTTTATTTATCTTTAAAAAATAATGAAACCTTGTTTAAAGATGACAATGTCGAGACAGTTAGACAAGAGATGATGAACCTAAACAAAAATATAATTTATTTAAAAAATTTTTGTCAATTACCTGAGATCTCTACCGTAGCAAAACTCCACAAGTCATTTTTATAAGAACCGCAATTTGAAATCGATTTTAAGAAAGGAAAGCATCCTTTCTGCTTTGACAAAGGTTTAACGGATAATGTTGTGAATCAAACATGGCACTTAAAGAATCACTTAAAGTTACGTCTGATCTAAAGTTGATAATGGTTTAAAAGTTTCCATTTATTGCACTATGCAAAAAGTTTATTCTCTACTGGGAGATATAAGCCTAGAAACGTACGAACGGGGAAAAAGTTTGTTCAGGTTTATATATTCTTTTGAAAAGTTTATAATTCAGAAAGAAAAAGTAAATTTCTTTTTCTTCTGAAATTTAAATTAAAAAAGGAGATAAAAGACAAAACAATGATAAAGACAAACCAAGGCCGTGTTATTTCTTGTTTCTACTTTATGAAATCAAATTGTAGAGAGAAATGAGGAATATATGTGGGGTGTGGTTGTTTATATCTTGCTTAGAGGTTAGCGTAACATATGAATAGTTGCAATAACATTGAAAGATACTACATTCCCCCTTGAGTAACATTAATCGTCGGAGGTCGCTTCCTGCCGACAGTTGGGCGATTTAGATATTTCACGGGCAACACCGTTCATCAACTGGTGTTATACTAAACGGTTAAAAGCCCCCCCCCCCCAGGTTCAATGTTTAACAAGTATGGAAATCTATTTACGCTTCGTAGATTCTCTGCATTACATTCAATTCAGGGTTACACACAAAGGATTACGCTATGATGCCGACCCGATACTCTTAAAATATGATGATATGAAGGCTGAATTTGGTAATTTGTACCCAATGAAGTTTATTAAAAAAGTATATTAAATGATGGCTGCAAAGATTGAAACAAGTGTGAGACTGCTAAGGCTGGGCCCGTTCCAACTTTTTCTAGCCGTTTTTTTAACGGTTATAGTTCCAACCGTAAAAAAATATTCAAGGTGGCCGTTAGTTTTAAAGGTAATTACGGAAAGTTCGTTTCGTTAACGGCATTTACCATTTGTTTTAAAAATCATTGCTAGTTAAGAATCTCAATTTTATTAACGCCACTAACGGAAATTTTCGACAAACTCTAACAGTTCCAGTTGTTAACGGTCTATTACATTATTAAGGGCGAAAAAAATCGTTAACAGTTAAAGAAATTGTTAACGGCGCAGCAGGGAGGGCTATTGGTATTTTGGAAAATTCAGAAAATTTAAGCAGCCTCGGACCAATACTTTTTACTTTTTTAACAAAACTATAGTGTGAGGGGGGTCAAATTCCCCCCAGCAGGAATAGGGTTAAAAATTAACGGTTTTGCCGTTCGTTAACGGACACTTCCGTTAATTTTCGAAAACCTCCGTTCCGTTAACGGAACTATGCCCAACCCTAGCAACTTCAACGTACCAAGAAAATAAGAAAAAAAAGAAAAAAAACTTTCGTACGGTGGTCTCTGAAGTATCATCCTTTGTGGGTAACCCTGGTCCCTGACTAATTTCCAGATAAAAAATGCTAAAATGAAAATTAGTCCACTTACCAAACATGTCGTAAAATCATATTTCAACCTCAGATAAGATTGTTGTTTAACTAACTTGTAGATGAAACTGTAAGTTTGGTAAAAGTCAGGGGGGGGGAGAAATTTAAGCTTTGTCATTGTTGCGAGCATCCGTCTCTACAAATACTTGAGCAGTCCGCGCATTATTCGACTTTTTTTACGCTTTTCTTGCGTAACAGAAGAAAATTGACCCTGAAATCCAGTTTACAATACTTAAAGGGACTACTGTCAAGCGTCAAGTGTCAGCGTAATTTCGTTTAAAAGTTGTACGCCCGATTCACAACGGTATCCTACGGCACGCCTCTGTCTATGCAACAATAAGGAAGATGTCGTATGTTAATTTTAAACGTGTTGAAATCTGTCAATTTCCTCTTTTTTGCCTCTGTCGCAATAATCCGCAAAACAATTTTATAGAGAAAACCACAGTTGAACATAATCAAATTTCAAAAAATAATAAAGAACAGGAATAACTTAGCACAGATTTATTATTCAATCAAAACAGAAATTTATATATATTTATGTATTAAATCCAAAAATGTATTAAAACATAATATAGAGGGTGCTGGGATTAGTAAATGGGAATAGTAGTTTTGCAATAATCATCCGACCACGACTTAAGCTGAATGAATCTGATAAAAACACTAAGTTAATGGTGCGTTTATGTTAATACTATACACAACAGAGCGTATCTGAACTCGCTAATTACGAGGGATGATTTTTGCATCAAAAACATAAATTTTCAGAATTAATATCATTGCACGCTTTCGTTCAGTGCAAAAAGTGTAGTGGTGAGATGTGGTTTAAATATTGTATCCGTGGATACGGTTATGCTCAGGTTGTGTGTATGTAGTGTACTGATTAAAAAATTTAAAAATACAGAAAATACAGAAACCCATTCATATGATTTTAAAATTCATCTTGTACATGTAATGCAAAATATATACTTTTTTGGCTGCTGCAAAAAGTGTATATTTTTTTGTTCAGGAACGAAATTTACTGAATAGCTAGAAGTAGTTGAACTATGTAGAACAAGTTGAACCTCAAGTCTTGAACTTTAACCAGCCGTCAAAGAGAAGTGGTTTAATAACTTCTCATTATTTATTAAATCTGGTTTTGTTCTGACTATCTCAGGACGTTTTTTCATATTTTCAATTGGAAATCCATTAAAAAAAACTTTTGTTGCGCCATTTAAAACCTTTCTGCTTTATACTGTGTTAATACTAATAAATTGATTATTCGTTTCTAATTCTAGATTTATAATTTCTATATCTTTTAGTTGGATAAATCTTTGATTATTTGATCCAGCAGAAATCTTAGTTTGAAATATTGTAGGTCTAGAACATTAGAGTTGGATATCCTCAATCCCGATCGGTTAATTAATCTGAGCTGGGAACTTTAGAATGGATAACCTTTAATCCCAACTACTTAATCCGAATATCCACAATGGCAACTTTTATTTTAGTCCTTAATCCACTCTTTTTCTCTCTCTTTGAATATCCGTACATTATTTTCTCCAATATGAGTTTAGGCATATAGTTCGTAAATTTATTGACCAATAACAGCCTTGAAAATAAATTCTATCCCATGAGAGAAATCCGCAATTTCTAACAAATATAGAATTTGTTGTCGGACATATTGTAAATTAATCGGTGAAGAAAAATATTTAATAATACGATTGAGATTCTTTTGTAACCAATTTTAACAAATGTATTAATAAATGGTTGAGAAATCAAGAAAACGAACCAATCTGGCATTCTTAGAATCCAATTTGTTGATCTAAATATTTGATCTCGTGACTAACATAGTCTCAAGATTAGCAAAAACAGAGGATTAAGAATATCCACCATTCTAATGTTCCCAGCTCTGGAGATTAATAACAAGAGGAGGGCAAGCATTATTTAATCTGGAGATCAAGAAAAAGGGTGGATCAAGCATTAATCCCGATATCGAGCATTCAAAAGTTTCCAGGTCTGGTTGCTAAAATGTAAGAATTTTAAAGTTTGAACCTGAGATGGGGTAATCAGTTTCTTTGTTTTGGTATTCATAATATATTTTGAACTCTACCTGGTTATCAAATATATTTTGAACTCTACCTGGTTATCAAATATATTTTGAACTCTACCTGGCAATCAAATATATTTTGAACTCTACCTGGCTATCAAATATTATAAATGATTACCCACAAAGATGACACTTAGAGATGTCTGTACGGATTTTATTCAGTATTTTTGTTATAAATTGGTGGTTCCCTACAGCTTTAAACTCATGTGGTATTCACCTATTAAAAATATACAAAATACATAGGACCAAATTAGGTATTTAGATCGGCATACTTCACGAGTAAGTTTCAGGTTGTCATTATAGTCTCAACCTATGTGAGAAACCTTTTAGCTCTATAGATCTGAATGATATCAATTGAATAAAAAAATAAGATATTTCTGATCAGGAAAATGAAACTACTCTGCTCTCTTTTGATAATCCACCAGTTCGCCATCAGTTTAGCACAGGTAAGCAATTTTCCTGTAACTAGGGATTTTTAAACCCTATTCTGGTTGGATTTTGTCCTTTTATTTTAGAAAGGGAAGTGCGAAGAAGCCTTAGTTTTGGAAGCCTACTCATTTTTGAAAATTTTAGACATCTAACTTCAATGATTTGGATGTTTAAAAAGCTTAATAAAACAATGCCAGAAACACGTCAATTATGAGGCAGACGCGGTGGGCGTTTCTAATTTTTCAATCACCCTTTACCCTTCTCACCATCAAATATATACCCTACCATTTTTATCAAAATATGGTAGGGTTGAGGTTAAAAATTAACTATATATAAATGAAATATTAGGTGGACTTGTACAGTGGAATACCTTGGGTCCCACAAGTAAACCCTGAAGGACTCCCAATTTCCAGAGAAGATACAGTTTCCCTCGCTCATGATATAGTTCAAGAAAACCTCAAAACTTATAGAAACGATGACAACAATGTAGCGACGAAGAAAACTGAATTTAATTTACAGAATAAAAATAAATCCTCAAGCGTTGGATTCAGGCAAAGATCTTTAAAATATGCATGATTCTTTAGGCATGAAAGTTTCATCTGCAAAACATAGTCATTTTATGATTAGCAATTTTATGTCAAGGAACTATATTCAGGAACGCCCAACTCAGATATACGCAAATTGTGTACTGTAAACTGTGGGAGGAATGCAAACAAACCCAGTGTCCCCACAAAAGTTGAAGGGAAAGGAATACAGCTCTGATGTGTATTACAGTCCAACAATAAACAAGTTAATATATAAACTTAGAGCGAATACTTATGATTTTTGGCTTTCTGGTCAAAATGGAAAATACAATAGCAATATTCTTATTCCATCCCTTGGGCCCTTTTCCCTCAAAAATGATGCGTTGCCCCTGAATTCTTTGTTTTGATCTCCTCCCACTGCAGTACACTTATTTGACGCATCTCGCTAAGGCGGTTCCTGGTCTATATGTTTCTTGGTGTTTGGGTGTACATTTAAAGTTAGAGGAGCTACAAGGCCACAAAGTCGTACCAGTAAAGTCACAACCTTCTTCTTTCGTCTGGATTGCAGTGAATTGATCATTTTAATATTGATATGCATAGATTGAATATCTTGTGATGAAGAGAAAGCAAGAAAATATCCCCAGTTTATAAAGGAAATAATATCCAAGTTACTCCTAAACAAAATACGATAGATCCAACCATTCTTAACAGGTATATAATGGTATATGATGATTGATGGCCATGATTTTGAATTTTAAAAACCTTGAAATGATATTTTTTTAGCTAATAAAATGTAAATGGAAAAGTTTGTTGTCTTAGATATTAATAATCTCTAGGAACTGAAAACTCGCATCAAACTCTACTTTCTAGTTCCATATCTTGCAACTAAATTATGTAAACCTTTGATATTTCAATTTTAGTCTTTTTCATCTAACAGAATTCAAAGTTATAAATTTCAGAGGTCTACGACTTCGGGTTACCGAATAAAGGGATTAGTAGTCTGATTTTCTGATTCCTATATATAAAGGAATTGAGTCTTTGCAACAAACACTGATTTTCTAATTACTATATCATTGGAACCAAATGTTGAAGACTTAAGATATTTCAAACTATGAATTCTGTTAGATCAAATAATATGAGTTTGAAATTTCAAAGCTTTACAACATCGAGTTCTTTAGATATTGAGGTTTAAATCTATGATTTTGTTCCAAAGACTCAATTCCTTTGGCTTGTCTGTCTGTCTGTTTGTCTGTTTGTTTGTTTGTATCCAATAAACGTCAAAACGGCTGAACCGATCGGGCTTAAATTTTTTGTGGGACATCTAGGGAGCCCAGGGAAGGTTTATGAATGATCAAAATTTTAAATATTTGTCTCTATCAAAATTCGATCGTCATTAAATTTTTGAAAATTTTGAAAATCCACGAAATTTTTTGTGAAAATCCGCGAATTATTTTTGTTTTGTTTTACTATGTACAGAAAGAGAACATGTTCACAATTAATTTAGAAGATGGGCGCGAAGCGCCCTATAAGGCTAGTTCCTATATATGTTCAACCAAATATCGTAAATATAAATATTTCAAACTATGAATTATGTTACATCAAATTATCTAAGTTTGAAATATCAAAGTTTACCCTTTATGGAAATTTTAAGTTTCTTTTAAAAACTTATTTATTTTTTAGTGAGTTTGTTCCACCCCGGCCTATCGGCCCGGTACCGAAACCTTTCTCAGAAAAATCAAAATCACTAGTGTTGTCATCTTCTTCATCTTCTCCAGCTCCAGCTTCATCTCCAGCTCCATCTGCAATATACTCATTCCCATCATCTTCTTCAATATATTCCGAGTACAAGGAACAACAGGAAAGAAAACCAAACTTAATCATTTTTCTTCAGCACATATATTTAAAGATAAAACGATATAATTATGAAAAAATATTACAATTGGTAGGTTACATTTTTACTTTTTTTTATATATAACATTCTGCAACAAAAAGATATTCATTAGCAGCAATTCAAAAGTAATTGAATCTGAAATCAACGATTCGCGTCGATTTTTGGCAGTATGAAAATTGAATCATGATTAGACTATACAAATATTGACTTAAAGCAGCTGTGATCAAGGACAGCCCGATAAATATTCGTTTCAATTCGATTCAATATTCACATCATACATACACATAGAGAATAGAATATATATTAGAGTGGAATTTAGAGAATCTCTCGGTATGAATTTTTTCAGTCCCTTTCAGCCTGAAAGGGAGTTCAAAGTGTTAAAAAGGTAGACCACATTGTGAAAATGTCTGGACTAAGGTTATTTACAAGTTATGATTCTAAGCATGAAACACAGCACTTGGGAATTGTATAAACAACCCCATTTCACCTAATAAGTTAATTTTCTTAATGTTTTATTACAACATCCACTATATACATTATATTGTTTAAATGTAGCCTTTAAAATCACTGGATAATACAATAATACAATAATTACAATTTTTGTCAAATTTTGGTACATTAACGAGAAACTATTTTTGTGATGTATTTGTTGAAAATAAATGTTTTGGGAGCAAAGTATACATGAAACTGATGTTGTAAACATTAGTTATTTCAAACTTTAACAATTTGATCTTACAGAATTACATTGTTTGAAATATCAAAGGTCAACGACATAACGTTGCAAAGATATAGGGTTTAAAAAAATTTGTTTTTGGTAAGAATTCATAGCGATCTTTTCAAAGATACCATAATCATTATTAATTATTAATCAATATTGTATATTTTTAATTCAAATTTTAAGTAAAATAGTGGACATGCATTATTTGTGTTAGTGGCTCCCTATCACTAATCATTAAATGTAGAATAAACAAATACGTATTTTACATCTTACTTTCTTTTTTTATAAAAAGGTTCATCCAGGCTAAAATGGGATTCTGAGAAACATCTTTCTCTTTTCAAAAACTGCGTTTTCCTCTTGTTGTTATGTATTAATAGATTTTAATTAAAGTTTTTTTATTCTGATATGTAATCATAAGTTTCATAATTTTCCTACACAGTTTATTGCTTTCCACACATTGACAGTAAAAAAAAGTTTATTTTTGTTATTTAAACATTCCAACAGATTTAAACTTTTTCTAAATTAACTAACTAAAGGCCTAGTGTGGCCCGTTTCATTAAAAAAATAGAATTTTGATTTCGATTCTTTAGCTATACTAGTTATACTGAGTGTTTCTACTTTGTGAACAAAAAGTATCAAAAATAAATGAATTTTGCACAGAAACCACACATCGGCTTATATGCTTATATCATCGGTTTACGACCAACTAGTTTAAAATTGAATGCTTCCCAAAACAGGAAATAAAGTTTTCTTGTGTATCTACAGGATTCACTGTACTGGGATCAATATGGAGAAAGCTCAGATACTGTTAATGAGGTAATTTAATTTAAAATAATTATTATTAAAGGGACTGTAGGCGTAATTTCAAGTGAACCTCCGTTTGTAGATTGACATGTCCAATTTACTACGTGACTGCAGTATCCTTTAAATCACAACCTGAATAACGATGACGATTTTGTAGCTTGATGTTAGATTTTCAAGATTTCCCTCACAACTCTGAAACATTAACCGACAAGTAACTTTACAAAACAAAACCATTGAAGTTAATCCATTTTTAGCCAGAAAATATGAATATCTTACATCCTTCCTCAGATAAAAGTTTAGAGGGTTCCATTGTGAATCGTGAATTGTGCAACTTCAAAGGCCGGGTCACTTGAAATTGCCTGTACAGTCCCTTTAAACTCATTTATGGTTAACACGTTTTTTATCCAACAACTAATTTTCATGATATATTCATCATTTACTTTTAACAAAAAGACAAAACAGATTCGCTCCATTGATAAATTAAACTGAAAATTTACTTCTAGCAAAATCCCCTCAGATTTACACAACGGACCACTCAATAGCAAAATTCCCTTATATGTACACAACGGACCACTCTATAGCAAAATCTCCTCAGATGTACACAACGGACCACTCTATAGCAAAATCCCCTCAGATGTACACAACGGACCACTTTATAGCAAAATCTCCTGAGATGTACACAATTGACTACTCTATAGCAAAATCCCCGCAGATGTACACAACGGACCACTCTATAGCAAAATCTCCTCAGATGTACACAACGGACCACTCTATAGCAAAATCTCCTCAGATGTACACAACAGACCACTCTATAGCAAAATCCCCTCAGATGTACACAACGGACCACTCTATAGCAAAATCCCCTCAGATGTACACAACGGACCACTCTATAGCAAAATCCCCTCAGATGTACACAACGGACCACTCTATAGCAAAATCCCCTCAGATGTACACAACGGACCACTCTATAGCAAAATCTCCTCAGATGTACACAACGGACCACACTTGGTGTTTTGTGTACATCACGTTATAAAGTTCGTAACTAACACCATATATATTATATCTCTTGATTCTGCCCCTAGATCGCTGGAAATGAAGTTGGAAGCGACCAGGTGGAAGTTGGGGATTGGATTGCACAGTGGGACAAACAACTTCAAGCTTGGTAATAATAAAGAATGTCACACTTTTATTGTGTCAGTGTGCCCCATGCACTATTTCATTATGCATAGAGTTATCATATTATGTATTACATGTGTCTCACTGTTCTGGTATTAAGGATGTTCTACTGTTCTGGAATAAATGTGTCTCAAAGGGTATAAAGGGTGTCCCATACAATCTCAACTCTATTAGTATAATTATTCCATACAAAATAATTAATGAGTGCCACCAAGTTTACTCTAGAACATAGTTCTCCATTTTATTGCGGTTTGAAGGATGAACATGACTGTTGGTGCAACAGAACAAAAAGTATTCATTTCCTTGACACAAAATTGTACGTTGAAAATGGAAAAATCACAACAGATCTCTACAGAAAACCCACATATAGATTTATTTCTAACAACATACCTTTTTCATTTGTAGGGCTGGGCACGTTCCAACATTTTCTACAGTTAGTTCCAACTGTTAAAAAAGTAAAATTTCAAGTAGCTGTTAATTTTAAAGTTAAAAACCGCACGTTCGTTCGTTAACGGAATTTACTGTTTTTTTAATAATACCGTTAGTTAATGTTTTAAATTTTATTAACGGCGCTAACATAACATGTTCAACAACAGTTAACTGCCACAGTCTTTAACGGCATAAGAAATCGTTAAAAGCTCAGCCGTTAATGGTTAAGAGATTGAAAACAGAAGACAACATTTAAAACCTTCAAATCACGAAATTTTTATTTACAAGTTAAATGCAATCATAGGTCGAAAAAAATGAACGAAATTCACCGTTTAAAAAAAATCCGTTCCGTTTTCGTTTTTAGCTTTTATTTTTTTTTTCAATAACGGCTAATCCGTTCTGTTAAAGTTTTAAAAATTAACGTTTTTTTGTCGTAAGTTAACGGACACTTCCATTAATTTTCAAAAACCTCCGTTCTGTTAACTTTGCCCAGCCCTATAATCACTTGCATACAGAATTGTACGAATTTGCAGCAAACTAGAACTTAGGGATGCACAATTCTTAAAACTAAGGGATTTTCTTCTCAGCAGGGATTACAATTCATCAACTGTGGACTCTGCTATAGTCCGAGCTAAAGCTATACCTAGAGAAGTTGCTTTAAAAAAAGTGGAGAAGTCCTACTGTTCTGGTATAAATAGTGTCCCACTTTTCTGGTATAAATGGTGTCCCACTGTTCTGGTAAAATTGTTGTCCCACTGTTCTGGTATAAATGGTGTCCCACTGTTCTGGTATAAATGGTGTCCCACTATTCTGGGATAAATGATGTCCCACTGTTATGGTATAAAGGGTGTTCCACTGTTCTGGTATAAATGGTGTCCCACTATTCTGGTATAAATGGTGTCCCACTGTTATGGTATAAATGGTATCCCACTGTTCTGGTTTAAATGGTGTCCCACTGTAGTGGTATAAAGAGTGTCCGAAATGTAAATGGTATGCCACTGTCCCACTATTTTAAGAAAACGGGTGTCCCACGTTATGTCCCCCAATTGAGATATTAAAGGTGTTCTACAGTTTTAATGTTTTTAAATTTAATACAGTAGTACAGGGTGTCCCAAAAAACATGGGAATTCAGTGACGAATTTAATTACGAAAATTAAACCCCTTTATATAAGCAAAAATGCAAAAGTCATTTTTAAAAATACTTAAATTTCATCAAGAGAAACATTGATAGCTGATTTATTCTTGATTAAACAACTATAGCTTTTACGAGGACTGTTGTGGATTGAGCATAACATTTATAAAATGGAGGTTTACCTGAAACTATTTGTACAATCCTTTTTAGCATAAATATTGAGACAATTATTTTCATTTCCATATTTCCATTATCCATTGCTATAAACTATCCCTTCCAGAACTACGACACCAAGGTTGCTGGAGAAAATTCTATAAATTTTGACCGAACATCAGCAGGAATTAAACAGGTATATCACAGTTAATTAAACATAATGGAGTTATGGAGATATCGGATATCGTAGGGGAATTCTGTGGTATTCTATAATTTAGTGAGGGAGTTCTGTAGATTGGTATTTTTCTTGTTAAGTAGGGGATTACTGTAAATTGGTATTTTGATGTTAAGTAGGGGAGTTCTGTAGGTTTTCTATTTTTCTTATGAAAGTAGAGGAGTTCTGTAGATTAGTAATTTATTTTTGAGTAGGGGAGTTCTGTAGATTTTTATTTTCTGAAAAAGGGGAAATTTTAAAGTTTTAGATTTTGTGCAAAGGGATTGGGTTCTGTAGAATTTAAAAAGGGGTATTTCTGTAGATTTATATTTTCAGAATTAGTGTGGAAATTTTTAGAATATTTTCTGTCAAAGCTGGGGAGCAGAAGCGCGCACTGTTAATTTCTATTTTCTAATCAATATGGAAGTTTTGTTAATTAGTATTTTTTCAATAGAAAAGTGTTTTTCTGTTTTTTTATCTTGAATGTAGTTTTGTAGATTTCTATTTTTCTAGAATCTAGGAGTATTTTGAATGCAGTTTTGTAGATTTCTATTTTTCTAGAATATAGGAGTATTTTGAATGCAGTTTTGTAGATTTATATTTTTCTAGAATCTAGAAGTATTTTGAATGTAGTTTTGTGGATTTCTATTTTTCCCAGAATCTAAGAATATTTTGATTGCAGTTTTGTAGATTTCTATTTTTCTAGAATCTAGGAGTATTTTGAATGTAGTTTGTAGATTTATATTTTTCTAGAATCTAGGAGTATTTTGAATGTAGTTTTGAAGATTTCTATTTTTCTAGAATCTAGGTGGAGCTCTAGAAAGTTGGACTGAAGGCAGTGGGAACAGAAAATTACAAAATCTTATCAAAGGTAATTAATTCATGTTGAGGAATTGAGTCTTTGTCACAAACTCTGATTTTTGATTTCTATTTTTCTAGAATCTAGGAGTATTTTGATTGCAGTTTTGTAGCTTTCTATTTTTCTAGAATCTAGAAGTATTTTGAATGTAGTTTTGTAAATTTATATTTTTTTAGAATCTAGGAGTGTTTTGAATGTAGTTTTGTAGATTTATATTTTTCTAGAATCTAGGAGTATTTTGAATGCAGTTTTGTAGATTTATATTTTTCTAGAATCTAGGAGTATTTTGAATGCAGTTTTGTTGATTTCTGTTTTTTCTAGAATCTAGGAGTATATTGAATGTAGTTTTGTTGATTTCTATTTTTCTAGAATCTAGGAGTATTTTGAATGTAGTTTTGTAGATTTCTAATTTTCTAGAATCTAGGAGTATTTTTAATGCAGTTTCGTAGATTTCTATTTTTCTTGAATCTAGAAGTATTTTGAATGTAGTTTTGTAGATTTATATTTATCTAGAATCTAGGAGGAGCTCTAGAAAGTTGGACTGGAGGCAGTGGGAACAGAAAACTACAAAATCTTATCAAAGGCAATTAATTCATGTAATTCAATTCTAAATAGTTATAAATATAAATTTGACTTCTAATTAATATATCAAATATTGAAAATGTTATTGTAAAAATAATTCTAAAATTACATTTTAATCATTAAATATTCTACTTTTTTTTGTCTAGTTTTGATTTTTATTCGACTTTTTATTACTCCTTTAAATCTCTGATATTCTAATCCTTATTTTTTGCAACCAGATTTCGTAGAACTTTGATACTTGCTTTGCAGTCTTCATATTTTAAAATATGAAAGGTATATGACATCAGGTGGCAAAGATATAAAGATTAAAAAACAAGAGTCTGATCAGTTAATTTCTGTAAATTTTTGTAAAACTACAGGCTTACCCACAAAGAATGAGACTTCAGAGACGACTGTGCGGAATATATATTGTCTGTTTCCTTATATTTATAATTCCCTGCAACTGTATACACATGTTTCTTCTTTGTCTTATCATGAAATAACAGGGCAGAAGATTAAAATCAACCATTAGATTTTAAGAGATTTAGATTTTTTGAGTATTTCTGTACTTTCCTGGCCAAATTTAATGAATAGCGATCAAAGTAGTTGAACTGAACTAGAAGACTAAGTTAAACCACTTGAACCACTAGTGTGAGTTGAACAGAAGTGGTTCAACTTAGGCTTAACTTAACTTAGTTCAACTACTTAAATACAGATTTTCCCTGGAAGATCCTCCATGACTATGTTTGTTAAGAGCAAAAAATATTTAAACTATTTTGCATAAGATAAAATAGCACCCTGATCTCTAATAGTTCTCATCAAATCTATTTAATTGAAATGTTTTGTTATCATTATTGAAATAAGGTGGAAAAAATAATTAAAACTGCCAAGAGCTATTTCCACCTAATTGCTTTATACTATAAGTACTGTTAAAATAATTATCAATTTGTAATTGTAAACTCTTTCTGTACACAGATATTTCAGAAATAAAGTTTATCTATCTATCTTATAGATTACTGGTTATGGTTTGCTACCGGAGTTGTAGCTCTCACCTATGCTTCAGGAAGAAAAAGACGATCTGTAGATCAGGTAGATTTAGAATTTTAGTATAGTTTAATCCAGAACTTCAGGAAGGAAAAGACGATCTGTAGATCAGGTAGATTTAGAATTTTAGTATAGTTTAATCCAGAACTTCAGGAAGGAAAAGACGATCTGTAGATCAGGTAGATTTAGAATTTTAGTACAGTTTAATCCAGAACTTCAGGAAGGAAAAGACGATCTGTAGATCAGGTAGATTTAGAATTTTAGTACAGTTTAATCCAGAACTTCAGGAAGGAAAAGACGATCTGTAGATCAGGTAGATTTAGAATTTTAGTATAGTTTAATCCAGAACTTCAGGAAGGAAAAGACGATCTGTAGATCAGGTAGATTTAGAATTTTAGTACAGTTTAATCCAGAACTTCAGGAAGGAAAAGACGATCTGTAGATCAGGTAGATTTAGAATTTTAGTATAGTTTAATCCAGAATCGAAATCGAAATACTTTATAAAATGTCGCATTTCTTAATTTACTGATAATGGAATTCTGCAGATATTTAGCTTTTAATTAAAAATTCACATGGAGCTCTTTAAAACTGTATCCGCATATTTTATGGCTATTTATTTATTTTTACAATTAATGAGATATTTTAATAGTATAAAACCCATTGAAAAATGTTAAAGACGACATTTTATGAATATCTCGATTTTTCCAAACTGATCAAATTGGACAAAAGAGTAGAGTCTAAAATTTTCTAATCCCTATATCTTTACAGCCTGATGGCCCAAGCATTTAATATTTTAACTTAATTTTTAAATTTTTAATTAATCTACCAGAATTCAAAGTTAAAATATCTAAGGTCTACGACCTTCGGTTGCACAGATATAAGTGATTAGAAAAACAGAGTTTCTTGTTAAGACTCGATTCCTTTGACGCCAGAGTTTTAATTTCATTAATTAGCTTAAAAAATTGAAATGAATAAACTACTAAAAAAAAAGAAAGTAACTCATTCTTACCACAAACTCTTATTTTCTAATTCTTATATGTTTGCAATGCAGTTTTGGCGACCTTAGATATTTCAAACTATTAATTCGATCTGTTAGATCAAATAATCTAAGTTTAAAATATCAAAGGTTTACACTATCAGGTTGCAAAGATATAGAAATTTGAAAACTTGAGCTTGTGGCAAAGACCAAATTCCTTTATCATTGAAAAATGCTGTGATATCGTCCTTCGCTGATCGCTGATTTGTAATTTAATTAGAACTATCATGTTGAAGCAAAAACATTAAAAAAAGTCCCAGGAACCAAAACCTCTGTACTTTATTTCCATTAATATTTTGTCCCAAGACAAATTGGGATTTTTTTACCAAAGTGTTTATATATTTCCAGGTTTTATCAAGAAACTGTTTTCCGGTGACTTTCTTACATAGATTCCTATTCATATAATGTAACTACCTCAGTATTTCTATTCATATAATGTAACTACCTCAGTATTTAAGAAAAATTACGTCTAAAAGTTGTCGATGCATTCATGTGCTTTGGGGACGACTGTGTTAAATTAATTAGTGTCTAATACCAGGACTTAACTTTCTTTATTAAATTTAGAAACCTTGGACCGAGGAGGAAGTTTATGTGGAGCCCAGGATTTCAAGGTAAACTTATCCTTCCTTGGCCTTACTTGAGAAGAAATAAATGTCAAGGTATATTAGAGGCTACAACTATTGAAATTATACCTTCTATAATTTTTTTTCCAGACGTTTACACAGTCACATTATTTTTAATATAAAATAATTGCAGGGATTGGAACACTCTGAAGAAACGAATCCATCTTTAAAAAACTGTTTTAATGGAAAAAAATTGTTAAAATATTTATGTCGTAGATCAAGCACCCCTGACCCTTCAGTAAAAGTAAATTCAAACTAAAGTCTAACCGCGTCAACCTTATTGCACTGGCTAGTCCTATTGAGTGTCTGCTTTATTTACCCAATGTCTGGGCGATATAGTACAAACTGGGACCGGAAAGGTTGACCCGGCTCGGAAATTTAAATGTTCTGCGGCTGCTATGTGTACACCTTTGGTTTCTGATAAATCAATTAGTTTGAAACATTAAAGGTTAAACCACCACAATGATAAAGAGATAAAAAAGGTTGTTAATAGTTTTGCCTTATAATCCACAGATTATCAAAAATGTCAAACAACAAAAATTAAAAAATTTAGAATAATTAAAACCATGAATATTCTTGTTCCTTCCCTCAGGTTTTCTTCTTCAAAATATTTGATAATTTTCCTTGAAGAGTGCAGATGGAAGAACAGACAGTACGATGCCAAGAATAAGAATGTAAACAAACCTAAATATTTTTGGAATCTATATATGTAGTACAGTTCTTCGTATTTATCGCTAAACCCTTTTTTTAATCTTCCAACCAGGGACCCTTTATTCTTCCAACCAGGGACCCTTTACTCTTCCAATCAGGGACCCTTTACTCTTCCAACCAGGGACCCTTTACTCTTCCAACCAGGGACCCTTTACTCTTCCAATTACGTACCCAGTTTTTTACAAATCAGGAACATTTTATTCTTCCATGCAGTCAGGGTCCCTTTATTTTTCCAATCAGGGTTCCTTTTCTCTTTCAATAAGGGCTATTTACTCTTCCAACCAGGAGCTCTTTACTCTTTCAGCTGGAGACCCTTTACTCTTTCAGCTGGAGACCCTTTAAAATTTACTTTTTCAAACAGGGTCCCTTTATTTTTTAAATCAGAGGCCTTTTATTCTTCCAATCAGGGACCTTTTATTCTTCTAATCAGGGACACTTTACTCAACAATTCAGGGCCCCTTATCTCTTCCAATCAAGGACCCTTTACTCTTCCAATCGGGGTCCCTTTACTCTTCCACTTGGGAGCCCTTTACTCTTCCAATTAGGGTCTCTACTAAGTTTTCGCGAACAATACCTTTATTGTTAAAAACTTTTTTATCTCCTGTCTCTGGCATGTATAAAAGTTGTAAGTTAACTAAAAAGTTTTAATATATCATCAAAACTTTATACCACAATAAAAACTTTTAGCAAATTTGTTAAAACAATATGGTTGCAAAAATTTCTGGTAATGCAATTAACGTCAAATCTTAAAAGTGCCATAGAAATGAAATAGTTCTAGAGAAAAAGATATATCTCCTACAGTTACATCTCATGAATTTTTCTTTTTTCTTTTTTTTAATGAAAAACGTTAAATATACCGTATTTTTTTACTCTCAGCTATTTTTAGCACTCTCCGCTATTAAGCAGTTAAAAAGTGAAATTAATCAGTGTACAAAACCGTAACGCCATTCAAATCTCTACGCAAAGTTACAATGTTACAATGTTACGAGTATCTTATACATACCTGACAAGTTCAACTCGAAAAGCTGCAGAATCTAAGTCCAGAATGAGACTTGAGGAGTAGGATGAGAGGAATCCAAGAAAAACCAAACCAAATAATTCAACACGAGGCAGTCCAGGATTTCTGAATGAAACCAGGGTCAATATAGTTTAACAAATTTGTTCTATCCGAAGTCATTTTTGACCCAGAAATTTTTTTTCCTGTCCCAACAATTTTCACATGGTTTTAATTTTTTTCCCAGCAATCTTATTCTTTGTCCCAACTCCCAATAATTTCATGTGATTTGACAAAATGTCATTATTACGTCCCAAACGGCCATTTTCGTATTATCCAATTTTGGACTGGCTTTTTGACATTATATTGTCGCCTCAGATCCAAACCAAAGAATTTCACATAAATGGTAATCCACATATGAGATTATGAAAGTTTCTAAAAAAATGAAAACTTAAAAATAAATTTGAAAAGCAGCTTTCTGGGTTTTACTATTTTAGAATTTGAGAACTCTAAATTGGAAAAAATGCAAAGTCATGAACATCCAATTTGCTCCTTTTATTTTCAGAATTAGATTAGTTTTTTTTGCGTTGTAACTTCAAGGTTGTCTGCAAAGTATTTATTATTGATCAAAATGAAATGTCACATTCATTAAAGTTAGTTGTTCTTAGGATTGATCTCTAATAGGAAAATAAATGAAAGGGTCAACAGAGTGCAGGGTCTACTACAGGGGCGGTATTGGGCTGCAGAGTGCAGGGTCGACTACAGGGGTAGTATGGGGGCTGCAGAGTGCAGGGTCGACTACAGGTGTGGTATGGGGGCTACAGAGTGGAGGGTC
>NW_019396413.1:40087-58668 GCF_000591075.1 Eurytemora carolleeae | reverse complement strand
ATTGTTGTACCTTAAGGACGTAATTACAAGTTTTGCGTCATTATATACAAACGTAGTTAAGCTAATGACAATACAGATTTGAAGTAGTTATTTACAGACGTAGCTACTAGCTAGGTTAGGTTAATCACATTACAAGTTTTGCATAGTTATTTACAAGCGTATATAGATTTACAGACAATGTACAACATAATTTATCTAGGTGTGTACAGGCTTCTAACTTTGATATTTGCTACGGTATTTATTACAAATGGGGGGGGTGTTTAAAAATAGGGTTATCTATCCCTTATTTTCTATATTTTAGCAACACCACATCTTCATAGATTCCAGTTTGGGTTTCTGTTGTAATTTGTATACATTACTTCCAGGTTTCACTGTTGTAGACCTCATTTGAAACCTGATAACAGAACTCTCTTGGTTTGCTGAAGCATTTCTGTCTGGGGGAACCAGTTTAGAATTCTGTTCTGAACATCACGGCAGGATTGACGGGGTACAGCCTACAGGGCGGCATATAGGAACATTAACAGAGCTGTATTCTTGTACAGAGTCAGTATACTCTCCGAGAACCTCATAACCCTCATCTCTTGGCACATCAGGACATTGAACTGCATATAGGGCACCTCAGCATATCATTGCAGACAGGATTGTTTACAAGGTTACATTCTCTAACCATATCCGTAGAGCACTCTTGGACAGTCTTAATCTCAATCTCAATAAAGCCACCTCTTTCAAAGACAATATTGCACATTTGCTCAGGAATCTGTCTACATTGCCGCACATTCTCAACCTTGCACTTACAATACAGCACTTTCAGCTTAACTACCATGTAGAGCTGGTCACTCCCTTTAATCTTTTGTTACGCCAAGCTAGATTTTAATTTCAACCATCATCTTAATAAGACAAAAATGCAATACAAAATAATACCAATATCATGACACAAATATTCCATAAAATTTTGTATGCATGTAGTATGTACATATGGAAATTGGAAATAGACCAATCATAACTATTAGACAGTGGTATTTGAAATTAAACAGAATAATAATTGTTTTATCACTTTTATATTGTTTAAAATGTCATTAAGAATTTTAAAACTTGTCCACTGCTGTCCCAGGCAAAGTTATTGAGTGTTTGCCACAAACACAAAAATTTGAATTCCTATATCTTTGCAATTTGATGATGTAAATCTTTAATATTTCAAACTATGAATAAATAATCTTCGTTTGAGAAATCAAAGGTTTGCATCATCAGATTGGAAAGATATAGGAATTATAAAATTTGTGCTTGTCGCGAAGACTCAATTCCTTTTAAGAAAATATGACAGTTAAGATTGTATATAAATAATCAAAAGAAAGGCCTAAGACGACAGTTAATATGTGTTACCTTGAAACAGTATCAAGAATGAGTATGGTGGTCAGGGTTAATTATTGTTACCTTGAAACAGTATCAAGAATGAGTATGGTGGTCAGGGTTAATTATTGTTACCTTGAAACAGTATCAAGAATGAGTATGGTGGTCAGGGTTAATTATTGTTACCTAGAAACAGTATCAAGAATGAGTATGGTAGTCAGGGTTTGTGCAACTGCCAGGGCAACTCCTACTTTACTGGATCCACTGTAAAACTTCTTTCTGTAAATCTCAAGTATCAAATATTAATAATTAATTTTTTCAAAAAACAATAATAAAAAATGAGAATAACATACTTATTGGATTAATAGAAATATGAAACTATAGGTGCACTTCTCCTAAGATTGCAATTCCTTTCGATATGGAAACAAAAAAATGTTTGTCAATAAAAAAAAACTATTACTAAATTTAAATTCGATATCTATTTAAAAGATTTTGATAAATGGTATAAATGAATTATGACTGAAAAGGAATTTATAAACTGCCTTTTATCTTTTACTGAGGTTTTCATTTAATTTTGAAAGAAAAAAATTCTAATGGTTTCTGAATCTGAATCTAGCATGAAATTAAAAAGAAAATGAGGTGTGAGCAGGATGAAATATGTTACTTTTTCCCGTGTAAGAATTTCAAAATTATAAAAAGGCAAATCTAGACATTTTTAAAACAAAATGCTTTTAGAATTAAGTTTTACAAATAAATAATCTAATAGGAAACCAAATTAAGAAACAAGCTAAATAATAATTTTCATACACATAGTTTAAGGGAAAAAGAAAAAGTAATTTCAAGTTCTTCATTTTATTTCTTTTTGATATTTTCCTGTCTGGAACTTCTGGCAAAGTAGACGTATCCCCAAGCCTTAAAAATAATTAAAAAGTCTTTGGAGAATTAATAAAAAAAGTATTTATAAGAAAACTATTCTAACTTTTGTCTTTTAAAGATCACACACACAAGGGGGTTGGACAAAACTTTAACATGCCACTATTATTAATTTTCTTACATATTGATGGAATTTTCCAAATTTTTGCTTTTGTTGCTAAACATTTAGTGAATATATATAAAAAACTACGATTGAAGATAAAAAACAATCATATCTTCAGAATCAATAATTAATCCTTATTAAAGTCTCATCCTTTTCTTGAATAACCACACATTTAACATTTTTACTTTCGTTCGTTAATAGAACATTGTTCAGCCCTACTAACCTAGTTAGTTAGTAGAACATTGTTCAGCCCTACTAACCTAGTTCGTTAATAGAACATTGTTCAGCCCTACTTACCTAGTTCGTTAATAGAACATTGTTCAGCCCTACTAACCTAGTTCGTTAATAGAACATTGTTCAGCCCTACTTAAAAAAAATTTCGTCGATTTTCAAAATTTTCAAAAATCGAATTTGTTAGAGGCAAATTTTTGAAAATTCGATCATTCATCAACCTTTTCATGGGGTCACGCGAGGTCCCTCAAAAAATCTGGGCCAGATCAGTTCAGCGGTTTTGACGTTTATTGGCTACAAACAAACAGACAAACAAATTACAAACACCCAGACAGAAAAGTAAAGTATATAGATAGATAGAATAATTTTTTGCACCCGCCTCATTTTTCACGAACTTGCAAAAATAGACTTTTTTTGATAGATTTTATTTTCTCTAATAGAATTAGGAAGCCTTATTTGACAAGTCACTTTTATACAAAACTGCATTATTGCATATTTACTATTAATGTTAAAACAAATGAAACAACGTAGTTGGGATTTCACGAAACTATTCTGCACTTATTCATGTTTATTTAGCATTGCAGCAGTCCTAAGTATCCAATTATCGTGCATGTTGTAATGTAAATTATCTGTGCTCTGGTGTTCTTTGAATTAATTCCGGGATTTTCTCTAGAATATTCCTAGAAAAACTTGTTCAATTAAAAAAACTTGAAATTAACTTTTTCGGCTTTCACAAACATGGAAATTACCACGTTGTATCTGCAAACAATTTTACAATATATGTACATAAAAGTTTTACAATATATGTACATAAAAGTTTACAATATATGTACATAAAAGTTTACAATATATGTACATAAAAGTTTACAATATATGTACATAAAAGTTTACAATATATGAACATAAAAGTTTACAATATATGTACATACAAGTTTGTTTTGAATCTTCATGACAGAAACAATCTCAGGAAATAATAATTGTCTCTAAACATTCTTTAAAAGGTGAATATTTGAATATTTTTTTTTACATATCTATGAACGTTTCCTTTTTTACAGCTGACTGTCCTTTAAAAAAAAAACTTTTGTGTTTATTTATCTTCTTGTGTTTTTAAAAACATTCTTTTATTATTGATTTTGATGGTTATTATATCGTTTGAACTGACGAGGATGAACCCAGAAGGAAAAAAATATTTTCAGTAAAATGTGGAACAAACATCTGCTTTATTAACTCTATGAGGTTTGGTCCACCATCATCACTAAATTTGAAACAAACCAAGATGACAGTCCTGTATGCCAAGTCCATTATCGTCTGATCCAATCAGGGTTCAGTCATGTGTTTGTTGTCTATTCTGAACCAATAGAAATATGGCGGTAACATCTATCTTTCTATCTATCTCATTATCCAATTAGTGTTATGAATCATTCAATCGGCGCTATCAGTAAATGGAAATATTTACTTCAACTGAAACTATTGTGATGAAAGAAGTGTAGTGTAGTTATCTGAGCTGACCAGACGTGTCTTTGTGAGCTCCCGGATTAAACTGACCGACAACCCAACACCTGGTTAACTTATTCATGTGTTCCATATTATGTGAAAACACAAACACTCAGATAACTTGTTTAGTGCATTTATTTCCAGTAAAAAATATTTCTACTAGACTCAAAATGACTGACACAAAAATAGATGGTAACATCTATCTTTCTATCTCATTATCCAATTAGTGTTATGAATCCTTCAATCGGCGCTATCAGTAAATGGAAATGTTTACTTCAAATGAAACTATTGTGATGAAAGTATGTGAAGAATATTAAATAAACATGCATAGTATTTTTTTACAGTATTCTACAGAAAAAATCTATAACTTCCTACCCTAGGGGACATCTTTGAAAGGGCAATAGGCTCAGTTGTTTTCCTGATGTTTGAAATTTCTGAACAATCTTTTTAAAAATCCAATTTCATGGAACTTGAGAGTTCTTCTGTCAAGTGTGAAGGAATTAAAATTAGATTTTTGTTGTTTAGTTATTTTCTCTATTTTAGCCTGGAGCAAATTCTACTGATGAATTATCTCATGAAAATACCAGATTGTTGTACCTTAAACTTTATCACTCAGATGGTTACCTTCAATATAAAGGGACTGTAATTCAACCATGCTTTTAGGGCGCTTTGCGCCCATCTTCTATTTCAACTTTTAATCGTGGCCATATCTGTGATCATCTTCTCTTTGTAACAATATAAAATAAAAACAAACAAAAAAGTTTGCGGATATCAAAATATCTTTTTCGCGATTTTCCAAATTTTACACAAAAATAAAAAACTTTTAAACACAATTTTTTGAAAATTTTATCATTCATAAACCTTCCTTGGGGTCACGCAAGGTCCCACACAAAATTTGGGCCAGATCGGTTCAGGCGTTTTGACGTTTATTGGATACAAACAAACACCCAGACACCCAAGTTAAAGAGGGGCATGTCTGATTACAACGGTAACCTTTAAACCATTATATCTGATCAATAATGTGGAGTAATTTTTTCTATTATTTCTAACAATTCCTGCAAGTCAATGTGGAAACCATGCAATTGGGGAAACAATTCAGTTTTGACAGAGGAAAGCATGGATATCTCATTCGCATTCTTGATCATATACGGCTTTTAAGGGTAGAATCGGATAAACGACTCCAAAATGAAGGTTTAAGGGTAGAGTCGTGAATCAGATAAACGACTCCAAAATGAAGGGTGGAGTCGTGAATCAGATAAACGACTCCAAAATGAAGGGTAGAGTTGTGAATCAGATAAACGACTCCAAAATGAAGGGTAGAGTTGTGAATCAGATAAACGACTCCAAAATGAAGGGTAGAGTTGTGAATCAGATAAACGACTCCAAAATGAAGGGTAGAGTTGTGAATCAGATAAACGACTCCAAAATGAAGGGCCACTTGAAATTACGTCTACAGAATCTTTAATACGGTGGTAGGCGATTATAGCAATATATTGAAGACGAATTTTTTATTTACGTTTCGAATCTATAGTAGCACATCTTGTACATCATACAGTTTAGTAGTGTAGGACTTCCATCCCCATCTACTCGAAACTCTCCACTTGGTGTATAGTAATCCCATTCCTTAATGTGTGCACCTTCTGCAAGATTTTTTCGAATTATAAGTTTACAAGCAATTAAAGAGAAGCTTTTTTTAGTGACAACTTCTCTTTGTTTTCATGTTTTTGTGCATCCATACTGTTAAAAATCTTGGTATAAATCAATATTAAAATCGAAAGTCGTCTTCATTAGATTGATAAAATCCCCTACCACCATAGGTCAACCTTAAACGTGTCAAGGTTAGAGCAAATTTTTTTCGCAAAATTTCGCATTTTATCGCGAAAATGAATTTTGTGAAAGAAAGCAAAAACGATGCGAAATTTCTACGAAAGAAATACTAAAATAACATAAAAATTTTTATAGGTCAAACAACTGCAGAGATACTGCAGACCTAATTCCAATTAGATTGAAAAGAGCGAAAATATTTATCAATTGTGACCCCCCATAAATGAATAATGATATTTAAAAAAACACATTGCGTTCTAAGTTATCAATATTAACAAGCAATTATGGAGATAAACACAAGGATTAATTCTTAAGTTAACAGAGAAAATATTGGGTTCACTGACTGAAGCTGATTGCTAAATTCCTTACAGTAGTTAAACCTTAAATTTAATTTGAATACTTTAATACATATTTTAAAACTAACCTTATCATGCAGAAGCTTGAAATAAAAAGTGTTAAGTTTGAAAATGTTGAAGAACTGGGGCTGATCAACTAGTCCGTAAACAAGATTTTCATTCTACAACCAAAAATAGATAAATTAAAACATTTACAAAAAAACTATTAGAGGATGAAAAATGTAGGAAATAATCGGTTTGTTCGATCAAAGTTGGTTTTGCTGAAATCAATAAATAATGACCGATAGAACTGTTCGAAATCTAAAAATGCCTAAAATTAACTTGAGTTTATTTTTTTGGGGGAAAATTTACAATAAAAATAGTAGAATCGGTGAAATTATTTAGTATATGATAAAAGTGCGACAAATGTCTCAAAAAGTAATATTTATTCCTCCCTGCTTATGTTGAGCGAATGTTTTTTTATTTTCAATCAAAATATTGATTTATTAAAAATTATTAGATTTTTTTTCGAGGATTTTTATGAAATTTATTTTACTAATAATTTTGAATTATTTCATTGGTTGATTGATATGACCTGTTAGTTCCATGATGTACTTTATGCTGAGTTGCTGTGTTAAATATCAATTCTAAAATTAGTTTAAAGAAAATATAAAAATGTAATTAATCTGAATTCATAATCAAAAGTGCAATTCCAATTTTTAAATAAAAATATAAATCGCTAGAAATTAACAATTTATTCAGAATTCAAAGAAATCGGAGAATTTTTTTTTAATCTTTCATTTTATATTCTTTTGTTGGCATATGCGTTAAACATGAAAAAGTATAAATGACGCAGCTTTTAACTGTTGTTCAATTAAAGACCAAAACATAATTGAAATCAAACAAAAGAAACCGAATGAATCTCGCTCTCTGTTTATTTGTCAGTTCAAAGGGGGGGGGGGTGTACCGTGTACAGGGTGTCCCAATAAACATGGGAATTCAGTGAAGAATTCGATATCGTCTTTGTTAGGAATTAGCATTGTAATGCCTAATTTCAAAAGCCATAAAATTATTATGTTTGCTAGAGTTTATTTTATGAAAACGGTAAATGGCTGTAAAGATGTGTTTATAATGTCTCCGCAAGATGAACAGTGAACACAGACAAGTTAATTCTGAGGCCGAATTTAAAGAATTTAAGCCGCCGCTCAAATATGGTTGGTTCCACTTAAATTTGTATTAAATTTTTTAGGATTTAAGCCAGCGGTCAATTAAAACCGGTTTTTGGGGGATTTAAGACGTGGCTTAGATTCATTAAATTCGGACACTGTTTGTATACTGTAATTTTCTTGTTTTACTAAGTACAACCATATGCAATCAAAACATAAACAAACAAATTGTAAACATAGCAGACGAAAATCTTATGGATTTCAGCTTTCTCTGCAGGTATCACTGTACTACATCAATGAATCATTTTAAATGACGATATCGAATTCGTCACTGAATGTTTATTGGGACACCCTGGAGTTAAGCTTTTACCCTTCCCCTGAGACTCCATACCCTCAAAGTAAACAACTGCTTCTAAACCACTGCCTGCACTGGGGAAAAAACTTTTCGTCTTAATTTTGTTTACCTAAAGGTCCGAGGTTTCCAACTAGCTCAGTGTGAATCCAGAATTGATAAAGGAAGTTCAACTCTGAATGAACAAGCATCTAAAATTGTTCAAATAAATATTAAAATTTTGTTTAAGAAACGTTGGATTTTCAATTTATTTTAAATATTCACGAATGAATATAAAAAAGAAAATATAAAAATTAAAGTAAGAAATCTTGTTTGGTAAACATGTTTACACAAATTTAGGAATTAAAACCATAAAAAGCATAAATAGTTAGACTGATAACATTTTATGAAAAATGTATTTATTGATATGTTCCGTGTTTAATGTCCGAAATACTATAAATGATTATATGTATATAAAAATAAATATTCATACCTGAGGTGTAGGTATTAGTAGAGCACAGGGCAAGTAAAACCAATGAGTTATCCATCCTTTAAAACTTTACATTTAAAAAATCAAAACCCATTTGTTTTTAACAGAAAATTTTTTATAAAAATAGCAAGGATTTAATTCAAGGAAAGTTATTTCAGAAGTGTACGCATCTTTTGTACTGCAGTGTACTGGGCGATAATGTAAACACAAGACAGATGTTACAGCCTGACATGGGATCCATCTTTCACATAAATATTCGATGAAATATTCTGGTCATAGAAAACTATTATGTAAATTATCAAAATTATCAAAATTCAATGCTTTTAACCTCCTCAGATACTATACGAACACGGAGGCATCTATTCTTGTTTGCCCAGAGAGAGCTGGTTTCAATATGTACGCAGATTATAGGCAACTGCAATCAACTTTCCTTGCATTACAACCTTGAAAAATAGTATCGTTTGAAAATGATAAAGAACTAAGCACTTGTGAAGTAAAAAAAGTAATCCTAAAATCGACAAAATATTGTTCCAATCCTAATATTGAAGTCAAACCTTATAGAAATACCATGTATAGAAACCGCTACGTATAGCAACAAGGCGTATTTTCCGGGAGAACGTTGGATTTCTATAAGGTTTAACTTCCCTAATATTCACTTATAAATCGAAGAAGTTCTGACTTAGATTGCACAAAATTTAAATTTTTTATAGAAAAAAAAGAAAAAAAACCCGGCTTTTCGTGAATCCCATATCACTATATAGATCTATATGTATATTCCAGAAACAAAAATCTAAAATTTTTCTTATCCCTATTTATATCTTTACATCCTATCGCATTTTACTATACTTTAAACTATAATATCTGCTAGTTCAAATAGTCAAATTAAACAATACTTCAAACTATGAAATCTGCTAGTTCAAATAGTCAAATTAAACTATACTTTAAACTATGAAATCTGCTAGTTCAAATAGTCAAATTAAACAATACTTTAAACTATGAAATCTGCTAGTTCAAATAGTCAAATTAAACTATACTTCAAACTATGAAATCTGCTAGTTCAAATAGTCAAATTAAACTATACTTTAAACAATGAAATTCAAGTTCAAATAGTCAAATTTTGACATCAAAGGTTTACACCGTCATGTTCCAAAGATTTAGGTATTAGACATTTTTATTTTCAATCAATTTGGTTTTTATTTTTTTAGTTTATTTTGTTTTAATTTAGTTTGAAAAATGATAAATGTATTCCCTAATCCCTCTAGGATAGGTTGTCTGAATGCTGTGGTAAGATTGAACTCCTCACTGCTATGATGAACCTGGACAAAAAGTTAGAAAAATAATTAAGTTTTTCCAAGTCTGGGAAGAAATCATCAACATTGGAGTACTATTGGAGACCTACTTTCATTCCAACGAAAATCTGGGGTCTCCAACGAAAATCTGGGGTCTCCATCGAAAATCTGGGGTCTCCAACGAGAATCAGGGCCGAGGTCTCCAATGATACTTCCATGGGGGTCTGCAGCAATGATACGATCATGGGGTCTCCAATGATACGTGCATGGGGTCTGCAATGATACGTGCATGGGGGTCTCCTCCAATAAAAGTGGGTTACCCATAGTACTCCAATGATCATGATTTCTTCTCAGACTCATTTTTTCCCCGCCAAGTGTTCACGAATGTGGATTTAATCAAATAGATCCTGGAACTTTTATAAACTTTGAACCAATCAAGTTCAAACAAAGATAAGGAAAACTTTATACAAAACAAAAATATTTTAAGAAATGGAGGCCAAAAATGACATAAACTCTAGGGTAGGGTCATTTATGTAATTTTTAAAATTTCTGTTCTTTTAGTGCCTTTTCGTGTATTTCTTAGTGTCTGCAGTTAGTCCCTGGTTTAGTCATATTTACTATGTATATAAAGTCCCCTATTACAGTATACAGCAGTTTTTTGAAATTCATCCACTGGTCATATTTGTCCACTATATAGTCCATCAATCATATAGGTCTGTGCAGTCCTAAGTAGTAAGTAGTTCCTGGCAGTACTTGACTATATTTCATCTGTCCATAACTCATAATAGTCTTTTTGATTGAAGTCCCTATGTCCTTGTTTACCAGTAGGGGGCTTATCCCTGTTTTCCTTTTATAGTCTTTTTAAAAGGTCAATTAAGAATGACTGACTTTCTTTAAGTCGAAAACGAGGAAAAAAATTAGAAATTCTATTAGAAATGATGCGCGAGGCTCCAAAGAAATTTTTTTTTCTTAATTGACAAAGTTTAATAAAAGATGGTCCACAATCATGATCATGCTGGAGCAAAGTGAGGGGAGCGAAATATGCTGAGGGGGGGGGTCAAACTCGGTTCACCCCCCCACCCCTATGTGCACCACTGTAGATATTATCTTCTAAATTATGTTTTCAAAATAGTAACTTAATCTCACGTTTGTTAGATCTCGTGTTTTTATTCGATATCAACAAATTTGCCCTGATGATATTTTGCAGCCAAGGTAAATATTCCAAAATGTGGTATTTTTTAATAATATTCAATTTACAAAAATAGATTTAGCTATATTTTTTATATTTCTTAAGTTATTTCTTCGTTTTAGAAATAGTCAAATTTGATGCATGAATTTCAGAAAACCACTTCAAAGCTTTACTATTTAACATAAATTATAAAAATCTATTTCTGTTAAAACTTATTTCTATAAAATCTATCCGTTCACTATAGCTTTAGTAGAAGTAAATATTTCCATTTACTGATAGCGCCGATTTAGAGATTCAAATCTCTGATTGGATAATGAGATAGATAGAAAGATAGATGTTACCGTTATACTATTTCTATTGGTTCCGAATAGACAACAAACACATAACTGAACCCTGATTGGATCAGGCGCTAATGGACTCGGCATACAGGAGTGACTGTAGGGATGAAATTCTAAAATTGTATTCTGTAGAAGTTTGCTTTTATCAAACATGGACATTAACAATATAAGGCAAAAAAGATAGTTTTTATCCTTTTAAAAACCTTAAAACGATCGGTTTAAAACGATATTTTTTGTCTTATATTTTCTTCTAGAGTAACAAATTTGCATGTTTGAAAAGAGCAAACTTCTACAGAATAAATTTTTTAAATGAAACCTTCTCATATTGTCTTAAAACCTTTTAAAAGTTTAAAAACATTAAAAAAACTAATCTGGATATTGCCCATCCCTACTTATATAGTCTGTCTGCGCACTGTACACTGTAAATTTCCAACTTGCTTAACTTGCTCAAACCATACTATTCTGTACAGTGTACACAACTGATGGTCTGATTTAGGTGAACTTAAAGCGGGTTATTAAATACTACCTGATGGACAGCCCAGAGAAATCCTATTTCATGACTAGCTCTATGAAACCAGTAATAACCACAATCTACTGCTACAGCTGCTAATACCCAGACATATACTGAGTCCCAATTCAAATCTATCATAAGTTAGAATTAACATTGAATATAAAACTGCCATTAACTTAAATAAACTTATATTGTATGAAGCAAAATGTAGCAACAGCTTTTTACTTTACGACATTTTTCTAAATGAAAAACATCTTCCATAGTCAGAATCAAATTCTAGGTTATCAGCAAAGACAAATTTAAAGTAAAGCTAAGGAAAAGTATAATGATAAAAGTATGGACATAAAGAAAATCTACAAAGTTTGATCATTTTTCTGAATGTGTCGTAAAATAAAATAGTTTTTCAATTTTGGTAAAATATAATTCTAGAACTTCAATGGAAAGTCATAAATTATGAAGAACGTTTTGGTTAGACATCTTAATTCTATTTTGCGAGTAGGATTGAATTATTCAGCTTACAACATTTCTTACATTAACTTATTAATAGTTTAAATTCATTTTAGGTATAGATTTAATAAATGAATAATTAATTAAATTTGCCATTTTCTAATGTTTCTGTCAAAATAACCTTCGTGCTTGTGGTGCTTTGGAAATACAAGGTGTTTTATTTTGAATTAAACAAAATCATAATTTCTGCAAAATGATTGTATTTTGAGTGAACAATAAATAGGTGTAAAATCTACTAAATTCACAATAAATCCAGAAAGCAAGAAAGCAACGGCCATTTTTAAATTATTGCTCTCAAAGACACCTAGCTTAACCCTGACTCTCATGGGATGATGGTTGACCATTTTATTTATTTATTTATTAAGGATTCATTGAGGAATAAATTCCTTCCAAGGGATGGGAATAAAGATTTTAAAGATTTGTTAGAGATGGGTTTTTTGGTGGTTTATTTACCCAAAACTCTATAATGTTGATGGACCCATGAGTAGGTAGACAGCATAGCAAACTTAGAAACTAATAATTACACCATTTATTCTAATATTCAGCTTGACAGCTAGCTTATGATACTATACTGTTAACATGTTAGGCCTGTGCAATGTGCATAAAGGATCCGTAAGACTTATTTCAATTTAGAATAAATGAATTTTATCGGAAAAAAAAAATTTAATTCATTAACTGCGACTGAACTCACTAAAGCTCTACCCAAGTTTATGTTTATATGTTTATGTCTACCCGGGAGAAAAAAGTTTATGTTTATGTCTAGACTTAATTGATTTTGTCTAGCTGTTCTCATGTTCCCCCATTGATCATAGGCGCATTCTTCCTTTTTTTTATCAATTTTCTTTTCTATAAAATTTTTCTTTTCATCTGTTATCATACTATTTCCAATTTTGCAGTATTTTCATATTATGAAAGGTTTCGGAATCTAAAACATTTTTGGCGTTATCAGTAACTACAGGCATAGTTTTTTCTCTCTAGTTATCCCAAAGAGTTAGAATTATCACTCACAAGGTTTTTTTGTATCTAATATTTGAAGAAAACACCAAATAAAATCAAGTAGATATATACAATCATTTATGTAAGTCTTAAGATAAATTTGAAAAAAGTGGGTACCGGCTAAAAATAACAAATATAGATAATCTATTTTTTCAATTAGAGAGGGAGACCGCAAACAGTAATTTTATTTAATTCTGAATAAATGTGTTCCTAGTCCAGCCAGTACCATCAGCACCCCGATATTTACATTTGTCAGAGAATCCGCCATATTGTACTTTTTACCCTGTACAACCAGGCTTATCAGGGCCTCAAGTACAATCAGGAATATCATGTACGGTAGCGCCTGTACATTAAGCATTTACTAAAGAAGGATAATAATAATAATAATAATAATATAACGATAATAATAATGTTAACAATAAAAATAATGATAATAATATTAATATTGATAATTATAATGTTTACCCTATCTAAATGATCAGGACAATCTTCTATGCTGTAAAATGTATGTTTCCAAGGACTAACTGAGAATTAAAAAATAAGAATATTCGAATATTTCTAAAAATCAGGCTAGCAGACTTTACGCCTTGCCATGAACCTTAGTGTGCAACCTCAATAAGCTCGCATGCATATTACAATACAAAAATTAATACTTTTGGATGCGTGAAAGTGACATGAGCTGTAAGCTTTAGAATAACGTATATCGAGATTAATGCTTCTTCTCTTTTTCTTAATATCGAGACTAACCTAATCTTGTAATTTTATCCAGAAAAGTGTATAAAATTCAACCAAATCAGAGTCGCATATATGAAGTCGATAAATTTGAAAAACGGTTTTTTATCCAAGAAAGGACAGTTTAAGAAGAAAATCAAAAGTGTGTCCATTGGATACTCAGATTATGTAATCGGGATTAAGGATATCTCATTCTAAAGTTTTCAACTCAGTGCTGATATTTTATTGTACTTTCATTTTAAGATTGAATCTAGGAAAGTTACAAATGGGGTCAGATCTACTAAATTTGTACTGAACACAAAGAAATTACGATTTCTTTCCATAATGCATGTATATTTAATCATTGCAGAAATTACAGTTTTTTAGAAAGGTGAAAATGCTTAATATCAAAGAAAAATAAATTAATGAATAGTTTTTATTCCTAGATAGAAGAGAGACCCAACAGAGTCCAGAACATCGTCTTCAATACTAATGCTGACATTTACAGACATTTCTATCTGAAAATCCAATTTTTTAAAATAATTGTCCAAGTCTTTAGACATTTTCTGGCTATGATTTAGCTGCGACTCCTCGCCTAGCTAGTCTGCAAAGTCGCAGCTAAATCACAGCAAGAAAATGTTCATTGAATCGGACAAATAAGTCCAGCTAAACCTTTTTTACTGCAGTTAACCTAGACCATGCTCTTTGACGGATTTTTATTCCTCCAATCCTCAGTTCAACTCTAGTTTTCCTCAGGATCTAGGTCTTTGCAGAGGCGATTCTAACAGTACCAAGGAGTACAGGGAGACAGAGAAAAATGGCAAATCCAAGTTAAACGTACACACATAAGAAACTTAAGGTATGAAGGGAAATTGAAGAGGATAACAAGATAATCAACCAGGAATGTCAATATTCATTTGTCAACACTGTGCTACCCTGGAGAACGAAGTTTTTTGCCTCTCTGGGTCATTGCGATGGAAAAGCTCCACTTGCACTCCTTGCTAGGACATAGGGATTAACATATTTCAGTTTGTGGCAAAAACTCAATTCCTGTTGCATAAAATTGCAAAAAATTTTTTTTTTTCGGAAACGTTTCGTATAATTAGTTTTTTAAAATTTCGCATTTTTTCGGGATACAGATTAATGCGAAAGTTTGTGCATAGAGCTACCTTTTTTGCTTAAACTTTCGCGAAAAAATGCGAAATTTTGCGGAAATTTTCTTTCTCAAAACTTTTTGCAAAATTGTCGCATATTTTTCTCGCGAAATTTCGCATCGTTTTCGCTTCCTGTCGCAAAATTATTTTTAGCGAAAAAATACTAAATTTCGCGAAAAAGTTTGCGGTTTAAGAAAAAAAAATTTCGCGAACAGACAAACCGCTTAAGGGTACCGTTGTAAATTGTCATCTTTCCATGGAGGGCCACTTGAAATTACGCTTACAGTCTATCTAAGTTTAATTTTACAGAATTCCCTTTAAGATTAATTAGAAAATTGTTTGAATTGTAGAAAATTGTATAATGTTGAAATCTGGTAAATCAGGTGCAGAAGGGAAATGTGAAAATTAAATTTAATTCTTTTAACAATTGGGTTTGAAGTAACAGATGAAAATCTATAGTCTTGAAACTTTTCAATGAGACTGTTCACAATATTTGATCTATCCCAGTTTACACATATTAAACATTACAATTGAACTGATATGTTTTTTTAGATTTTGTCAGTCGCAGCACGTCAAACTAAAGTAAAGTGCAGGTAACATTGAAATTTTAAATGTTTTCGAACATAACTCCTTTAATTGAAAAGTTATTGAGTAATAAAAAAATGTTATTAAATTGCTAATAATCAAATGGAAATGCTTTTCTTATAATTTGCATTATATCAAGCCAGAGGAGCTACGAGGTCACATCGTCGTTCCATTGATGTCGCCTGAATTTTACCTTCCTGTTTTGTCATAGTTCGCTGTGGCAGAGAAGTGCAGATCTTTAGAGAATGATTTGGTAGAAAAAATTACGGGTTCCATGGCTAATAATGTAATGCCTTATCAACATTCCTCGTTCATTTTCCCTTTAATATTAAATTTTAATGTTCAAGGATTTAAGTTTAAATTAGTGGTAGTTAATACTGCAGAGAGAGAATTCAGTAAGGATTCAAAATTCAGCATTAAGATTAATCCGGTGAGGGAATACGGATAGGAAGCTAAAAGGGGCTGTTAGCGTAATTTCAAGTGATCCTCCAATGAAAAATGACTGATCAATAAGTGTTTTATGTTTTCCAGCAGTAGAGAAACAACAAATGAAAGAGATCCAATTCATACTTGATCAGCCAGAGCCTTTGATTGGATACCGTTGTGATTTGGGGATTTCCATCTTTGCATGGAGGCTCACATGAAACCACGCATACAATCCCTGAATTCAAAATAAAAAGATTTTGTTCGTGCTGAACTAACACCTGAAGAAACAAATTATAAAAAGTGTTAATAGATTTCTATTTTTAGAAGATATTGTCCGTTTCTTGGGTTTAAAGTGTTCAATAGATTTCTATTAATAATATAAACAAAGTTGTAATCTCTGTTTGTCAGTCTGTTTGTTTGTCCGATCATAACTCAGGAACCCCTAGACAGATTTGCCTAAAATTTTGATTAGGGAACTTGGGAGACCCACAGGAATGTTCTTTGGTTAGTTTTGAGATTCTAAGTTAATTTTCCTGGTTAAATCGCTCAAGTGCGGGTAAACTCTGCATATAATTGGATGAAGTGTGTGTCTGACAAGATAACAGGTTCCTATAATTTCTTCACTATCATCCTGACAGTTCATATTCCATTTACTGAAAACTTGAAGGCGCTCAATGGTGGAAACAGAATTAAGAAATGATGACACTCTAACAAGTAATTTGTTATTGTTTTTTTGCAGCCTCTTTATTAGAGTAGAAAAAGGTAGGTTCAAGGGTTTCTCAGAAATTTAATGAAAACCTTGAAGTGTCTGTTTATGGGAAGCATAAAAATATTAGGATTTATTTTTATTTTAAAAATTGTTTTCAAATAATTTACGATTCAAATAATGTCACCAAGAAGAAAAGTAAGAAAGGTAATTTCACCAAGAAGAAAAGTAAGAAAGGTAAATTCACCAAGAAGAAAAGTAAGAAAGGTAAATTCACCAAGAAGAAAAGTAAGAAAGGTAAATTCACCAAGAAGAAAAGTAAGAAAGGTAAATTCACCAAGAAGAAAANTAAAACTACAAAAAACAACAAATCAAAACAATAATAAAATCAACGACAACAATAATAAACAGTACAATAACACAAAGTAAAATTCGGTGATGGTGATGGATAAAACCTCTGTAGAGTAAAAAAGTAGATGTTAGTTCCACATTTATTGAAAATATATTTCGGTCTGGGTCGACCCTCGTAAGTTCTAACGATGTAATAACCATCGAAATCGGTAAAAAAAAATTTTAAAATTTTTATGCTAAAAATCACAAGAAAATAAAGAAACAAAAAAGATTTTACGGAGTGAAACTTTCTTGTGAGAGACATCAGTCGATTATAGCAGAGTCTTGATTCATCATCAAAGAAAACTAATCTCACTGTAATTTTGCCAGACAACATTTGTTGCATAAAACGTGCTGGGTCGACTCTACATTGGGTAGCCAGACTGGATAGTACGACTGGATGCATATTGTACCGGCTTGGATCATGCAACTTGCAGATTGGTATAATCTATATTTATTGTATACATTTCTGTAAATGAACTCATTTTCAAATATCATAAAGCACTTTTCTTGAGAATTAGTTTTTTTAATAGTTAAAGGCAAAATGCTCATCAATTTTTGCGCAACCTATGGATCACTGAAGTATACGGACATCAAATCACAATTTAAATTTTTTATTTTCTTAATTCACTCCTTCGTGGCCCACTATAGTTGCCCCCGCTTAATTCTTTATGCAATAGAATTTCATTTGCATAACACGCGCTGGTTCAGCAACATACTGGGTACACTAGAAGGGCTGGTACGAGTAGACACTAGGCAATTCATGTACTGGTTCGGTTAATGCAACTTTTGAACCCTCATGACTTTTAGAATCATTTGATAAGGTGTATTCTTGATTGGATTTAAGAGAACTTGTCTAAATAACCAATTATGAAATATTTTCAAATTGTAAAAATTATTTTCGTGATGTTTCTTGTAACCGTCATCGACAGATGTTCAAGTTAGGCTAAGTTTACACGGATGTATAATAGTCACGAAAAAAATAAAACCAACATTATTTTCGAAAAGTCTTCAATACATAGATACAGCTAAATCTACTTTTTTTAGAATTTCTTTTCGTCTTTTTTTCTGATAAAAGATAATACAGCTGTAAAAGTTTATATTGACATGAAATAAAAGTAGTAACATAGGAAATGGTGGTTTGAAAGCACGTTAAGTTAATAAATAAATAATATAATATCCGATACATAAATATCTAAAGCACGTTAAGATAATAAAATAAATAATAAAATATCTGATACTTAAATATCTAAAGCATGTTAAGTTAATAAAATAAATAATAAAATATCTGATACTTAAATATCTAAAGCACGTTAAGTTAATCAAATAAATAATAAAATATCTGATACTTAAATATCTAAAGCACGTTAAGTTAATAAAATAAATAATAAAATATCTGATACTTAAATATCTAAAGCACGTTAAGTTAATAAAATAAATAATATAATATCTGATACTTAAATATCTAAAGCACGTTAAGTTAATAAAATAAATAATAAAATATCTGATACTTAAATATCTAAAG
>NW_019396413.1:1511-39214 GCF_000591075.1 Eurytemora carolleeae | reverse complement strand
ATACCAGCTTACCGACACCAGGTTTCTGATACCAGATTTCTGATACCAGGCCTCTGGTACCAGGTTTCTGGTAATATGTCTATTATTCCAGGTTTTGTAATTTATGCATTAGACTCAGACATAAGAATTTTTACAAATATCGGAAAAGATGCATAAAACATATTTTCAAATAAAATTTCCATAGAAAAATTAAATAATAAACAAAAAAGTTTCATTAACTCATAGAGAACCAATGGAAATTTAAACCCCCAGAGATTCAATGATAACGCCGAAAGCCTAGCCCAAGGGTTTATCATTGAATTTCGCTTTTTAGAACCAGCTTTTAACAAAGAAATTACTTCCCTAACGATATAAAATGTACAAGTCTGCCCTAGTCGTAGCGCTCTACTGAGACTTTTTTACAAAAATTATTTTTTTATAATTTAAAAAAATAAAATGGTACGACACATATTTGTTATTTTCATATGTACATCTTTTTGCTCTTTTCTCCGTCTGCACGTCTGCAGGTTCACCTATTCTTTCTTCCCTTTGCCCATCCATTTCAGCGCTGCTTTTGTAAGAATGTTTACGAGTCGCTGTCTCTGCGCCATTATAATACAGTGCACGATCACCTTTCATTGAACAGTTGCCCCCTTTCTGTTTTTTGTTTGTTTTGCTTAATTGTAATTGCAGCCTCAGCGCTGCACATCTGTCTACTTTTATTTTTGTTAGTTTTTACTTGTTGCAAGGTAGCAATAGCTTCCCTGCTTTGAACCGCACATTTTTACTTTCCTATAAAAGGAGGGTTCCTTTCACCGTTTGTGAGAAGGTTAGATGGTAGGTAGAGGAGAGTAGAGATGAGGATAAGGGTTTGTAGGAGTGGGGTATCAGGAATGGTTTATCAAAAAATACTCCATTTGTCCACATGTTATACTATTTCCCAGTTCAGCGGAATTCCTGGATTTAGTGTGCACCACTGCATGCAGCTATACGGAGTTGTCCCTTTTTGTCAGATGTGGAGCAGGGCCCTTCCAGAAAGGGCTTCGATCGCAGTGGAGTGGGTATAAAACCGGATTAGTATTGGACATATTAGCTGTTTGTTATTCCTTTTTCTTGACTTAGTACCCCGACCATGGGTACTGTAGTTAAGAAGGAGGCTAACTTATTGAGCACGGGGTTCAGGGCCGCTTTGCCTTCCCTCCCTCATATCTGACACCTTTCTCAGCGTCCACTGCAAATATTTCAGAAAGCTTTTTAAAGCAGATCTCTGCTCTCATAGGCTGTGGAATACAACTGCAGCACTCTACTGGAACTAAAAAAACCCTCAACTTAAAAATTTTACCTCATACATTGTGTTTACAGTCAGGTTTAAGGATTTCAAATTTGAATGATTTAGATATATAATAACTTTAAAAGCTTCCTACCATATACGCTGTATACAACCTTTATGCTGAACATTAATCCTGAGTAGCTTTATTTATTTTCTCACTAGGAAAACTAAATCATCACATTTTATATTTTCGAATTAAAAAAAAATAAATGGGAAAGTTTGTTATGAAAAAGCTTTTTTTATTTAAATATAAAACACCGAAAACTAACCAATTTTTAGCAATAATTTATGCCAAGCTTAACTTTGATTCAATGACCTTGATTTAAAGATGATTTTTAGTTTTTAATTTAATCTTACAAAAATTAGCATAGTCCTGGTTAAAATATATAAATAAATATATTGCATATATCTCCATTCAGATGTGCATTACTTAATTTTTTTTACACACGTTACACCTCTTAATCCGATCATTTCTAATTATTTATTATTTTTTAAATAATCATGAATTAAAATTGACAATTTTCTCCAATAAAAAATATCTGGCTTTTACATCCACCCAAAACCTTTTTTTCGAAAGATCTCAACACAATAAAATAGTTAATAATGATACATCAAAAATTTGTATTAAATATAGTACATTTTAATTGAGGTTAAAGGTTTTATTTTAGTTTTTCTAAATTTTACAAATTGCAGTTTTGTATAAACATAGACTAATTTTCTATTATTTCACAAGGGTTTCATGTACGAATGAAATAATATTAGCGGCAATTCACAAAACACAGTAGTTATTGTGAAATCCTTGAATTTGTGCTTTTATTGTAAACTTTAGAAAACATTGAAGAACTAGTCTGTAACAGTCTAAATATCTAAAACATGCTATACCATCAGGACAGGATAGCGTTGTATCAATGTACTTAAGTTTTACATACTATTAAATCCGGCTAAAATTAGTTAAAATCAAAGGGATTAGGGCCATGTAAATAAAAATTTAAACACAGAGAGGTGGGGGGNATGTGTTCAAAGATATTAAAGTCGTTTTTAAAGATCGTCTTTTACACATACCAGCTTTATGTAAACTTTTTACAAAAAACTTTGTTTCAAATTTGTCGATTAAATTCGATTCTTTAAACTATTGCCGAGTCTACTATGAAGAAATGTATTTTGATTTTTAGTTGGTTCAGCCGTAAAAGGTAAACAAAAATAAAAATAGCATGCGGAGAACAAAATGCGGGGAGTGGAGACAAAATGGCGGAGGCTCGGAGAAGTAGCGAGGGGTACGGAGACGGTTTCGCGGGGCCTGAAGGTCATTCTACAAATCTTGAGGCATGGAGGTAAATTTTGCGGGGCTCATGGCGCCTTTGCACCCTCTCCCTCAACAGACCCGTTTTACTGATTGATTTTCAAGCTTTACTGGTAAAACTCTTTGCTTTGTAAAAACATCAAATCCCCCAAATTCTTAATTTAACGTAGTATTTCTTTTCCACAGTTTTTTTGGTTCTCACTGTATTTTTCATTCTATAAGATAGAAAAGAAGTGGTGCATTGATCTAAGTCACCTGCTATTAAATAAAAGTAGAATTTAAATTGAACTCAATCTACAAATTGCAGAGTGCACTGAATACTCAATAAAACTGAGTTTGCTTTTCCTTTTGTTTCAG
The DNA here is from genome assembly GCF_000591075.1 of Eurytemora carolleeae. Classification (NCBI taxonomy): domain Eukaryota; kingdom Metazoa; phylum Arthropoda; class Copepoda; order Calanoida; family Temoridae; genus Eurytemora; species Eurytemora carolleeae. The sequence continues at coordinate 36,248 of NW_019396413.1, read as the reverse complement.
AAGAGCCAGAGGGTAATGTTTGGTAATTTTCTAAGAGTAAAAAAGTATAATTTTTTTTATATTTCAAACTTACTCTATTTAAACTAACAGAGTTCGTAGTTTGAAAAATCAACAGTGTATGACGAGGAAGGGAGTCCAGAGTTCCTCAAATAGTAATCACCGCCACCCAAATCTGTTTTGCGGCAATCGCGCTCCTCAATTGGTAATCTCCACCACCTCAAATAGTAATCACTCCAAAAAAGCATAAAATTAAATCGTTTATTTCTTAGAAATAAGACCATATTGANACCTGATTTTTCTCCATTTTCGCAGCTGTTGTTTTATAAGGATCAGGATTAAAAAATGTCTCCTGAATTTTGTTGTTTTGCAAAGGAACTTATCATTTTATCATGAAAAATCTGAGTGATTAAATAATTTAAAAGAAATGAATCTTGTGAGAAAATCTCCAGAGTTATCCAGCCTCGTGATTTATGAAAAATATATGTTATATAGTTTTATTTATCAATTATAGGAAGTAAAAACATTTTAAAGGTATCTGCAAATATATTTTATTTTGCAATACTGCACTCTCAGTTTGACTACCATACCTAGCCAGTAACTCCCTTTAATTTTTATAAAAAAGCTCTTCGCATATATATATTTATATATATGTCAGCTATAACTGACCAAACAGCTGGACTGAATTGGCAGAATTTTTTTGAGAAAGCCCATAGGTACCCTAGAGGTTAACATAGGCCTAAAAAATTCAATTTTTTTAAAATTCGATTTAAAAAAATTCCACGGGCAACGCCGGGCACTTCAGCTAGTAATCTATATAATAAAGCGCTTCGCTCATTTATACTCAATTGTTAATTGTTTTGGTTCACAATATGGTTGGNTTTTCAAAAACATTTTTTTTCTTTAGGAATCAATTATTTTTTTCAAAATTTGATTTTCGTTTTTTTGCCACGGGAAACGTCGGGCACTAAAGCTAGTATAATATAATATAAATCTAAATAGAAAATAAATGATAAAATTAATGATGAGGAAAATGAAAGGAATTCTTCATTGAAAATTCTGGTTCATTTTAAGGGAGGGAAATTGCACAATATATATTACACAGAGTATTGATGGCAATAAGGTTTATTTGAAGAGCCGCGGACTGAAATCTAAGAAGTACAGTGCAAACAGTATTCTTTCAAGCTATTGATGGCAAAAGTGAAAACAAAATATGAACAAATATAAGAATAAAAAGAGACATTTTCATAAATGGTCGTAGAATTGGAAAAATGGTCGCAGATCTGGAAACATAGTAGCAGACCTAAAAAATGGTCAGAGATGTAAAAACATGGTCGTAGATCTGAAAAAATGGTCAAAGATCTGGTTAAATGGTTGCAGAAATTGAAAAACGGTCGCAAATCTGGAAAAAAATAGGAGCAGACTTGGAAAAACAGTTCATTCAAATGTTATATATATATGGTCCCAGATCTGGTAAAATGGTCAGAGATGTGGAAAAATGGTCGCAGATCTGGAAAATGGTCACAGATCTGGTTAAATGGTTGCAAAATTGGAAAATTTTTTGCAGATCTTGAAAAAATTTTACAGATCTAGTTATAAATGGTTGCAGAAATGAAACAATGGACGCAGATATGGAAAAATCAGCAGACCTGGAAAAATAATCAGAGATCTTTAAAAATGGTCGCAGATCTGGAAAAATGGTCGCAGATCTGGAAAAATGGTCGCAGATCTGGAAAAATGGTCACAGATCTGAAAAAATGGTCGCAGATCTGGAAAAATGGTCACAGATCTGGAAAAATGGTCGCAGATCTGAAAAAATGGTCAGAGATCTGGAAAAATGGTCACAGATCTGGAAAAATGGTCGCAGATCTGGAAAAAATGGTCGCAGTGTTTGTCCCAATTAATGTCTTAACCAAATCTCAACATAGTTTTTGAACACTTAAAGTTTTATATTCATTATTAAATTAACTAAATTAATTAGACTTTTATTTCAAAAAATTCCTAATTTTTTTTAAATTTTCATTTTAAGAAAAAGAACAAAATTGTTCTTTTTTTAACTTTAAGAATTTATTTAAGCTTAAATAAAGAATTTTCCGCTTCTCCCATTGTTGACAAAAATGTTCATTCAAATATTATATATGGTCGCAAATCTGAAAAAAATTGTCTCAGATCTGAAAAAAATAGTAGATCTGGAATAATGGACGCAGATCCAGAAAATGGTCGCAGATCTATTAAAATGATCTCAATGTTTGTCCCATTTATTGGCTTTACCAATCCTATTATTAACAATAAAAAATTTAATGTAAAAGTATAATAAGTAAAGTCCGATAGCTTTCCATTTATTTATGAAATTTTATGTTTAATAATTAAATTCTGTTTCCTCCCGAATTGCCATTTATTTCGATATCATTTTCTAAAGTAATCAAGCATTAATCATGCTGTATCTAAATAAAGATATCTCCTCTAAAACCATTCATAAAAAGATTTTGAGAGTCAAAGTTTTTTTTTATTTAAATAAGTCTTTTCTGTAATATTTTCTTTCTAGAAATAAATTGCTAAAGAAGTTAAAGTTACCATAAGATGATAAGATTAAGTTGAATAATTGAATTTACTTTAAATTCTGTTTTCAGAGAACAAGACCGCTAGAAAAGAAAAATAAATGCTGAACTTCAGGAATTCATTTATTATAACTTTTTACCACCTTTTAACCAAGATTACCAGACCTATGATTCACCCAACAGGCGGAGGTTAAGTTACAGGTGTAACCAGAAAACTGTAGAAGAGGAAGACGACATTAAATCAATACTGAAATGCATTTGATGCTGTCACAAAGCAAATAGATTTGCTAGTAAGATATTAAATCACTTATTAAGCAAAATGGGGGTGTTTATATTGCATATTTGCTGTGCCTTGTCTTAGTTAGACTATATAAAGTCAAAACTTGAGTCTGAAAGTCGTCTTTCCATTCCAGAAATTTCTGATTTTTAATGTATTTGACGTCCCTTATTAAAATTAAGTAAAATATTAACTCGCTATGCAAAGTTTTTGTGAAAAAACCGCAAATTTTCATCTCATAAGACAATGACACTGTGGACACCTGATTTTTCGTGATAATTTATAATCCTTACTTAATCATGGGTTCCCTCGACCAATTTTGCCTACAAAACATCCCTTGCTGCGCTCTATGGATGTTTTGGTTTAGGGAAGCCTTGGTAACATAAAATTCCCTTAACTGTAAATGTGAAGCAGTTTAAATTTATAAATAATTATTATAATTTTTTGATTTTTGAAAAAGTTTTGAACTGAGATTTTTTCTTTATGAAAAGTTTTTACCCTTTTAAATTTATATTTTGTCCTGAGCAAAAAGGACAAAATATTTCGAGATAAGAGAAAATTTAAGTCCATAACTTTATAACATGCATGCAATTTTGAGTGAACAATATATTCATAAAATACATGGTAAATTTTATCTTGCAATATAAAAATAATAATAAACATATTTTTTACGGCAATTAAATTTTATAATTTTTCTTTTTACAGTTAGTCCTTGACCCAATTATGCAATATACAGGGTGAGTCAAAAGAAAGGGTGAATAGCGTGATCTTGGATATAATAAATCATTTTATTTTGGTAATCTTTTTTTTTGATAAATTTGTATANTTACGAGATTGGGTTGCAAAGATATAGGGATTAGAAAATCAAAGATTGTGACAAAGACTCAATTCCATTGCATAAAATTTTGGAATTTTTTTTATAGGCCATCTCATAGACCCTTTTAATTATCCGTGAAACTATTTTTTCCTCAAAATCTTAAAGAGATAAGATGAGAAGTTTCGGAGAAAATCCGCGAAATTAAATTAAGAAAATCCGCAATTTTAGTGTTGAAATAGTCATTTGAAGCAAAGTTCTGCAATGGTTCCTCAATTTTGCAACAGATCAGAGCATATTTATAACTTTGGAATACAAGGTTGAAGATGGGGACGAGATTTTTGGAATTTAATTTCGCACATATTCTTCCAAACTACTTATCTTATCTGTTTAAGATTTTAAGGCGTGATAGAAATAATATATTCCCGCACTTTTGTTTTTCTACTCATCTAATTTTGAGTAAAAAAAAGTTTCGCGGATTTTTTTAAAGGGTCTATGAGGTTGCCTACGAAAAAAAGTTCTAAAATTTCATACATATTAGTCAAAAATAAGATTTCCAAAATAAAATGATGCAAGATCTCGCTATTCACCCTTTTTTTTGACTCACTCTGTAGTTTTAGAAAATCACTTTTACATGAAATTAGATAAAAACCACTGTCCTATTAGATAAATAATCTAAATAGAAAACACCATATTTTAAGTTTATGTTGGTCAAACACTTTATACAATTTTTCCAGAAGAATGTTAAGTCTAAGTCTTTGTATTTTTCTGTTTATACAATTTGATGTTGTGGAAAGAATTCAGTTTCGTTGAAAAGTAATGTTACAAGTAATGTCTTGATAAGAAAAGAGTAGATTGTGATTTTCTAAAAATTTTACGGCATTTAATTGCGAATCTTATTAAAATCATAATCATAAAAAAATGCTTACTTTAGTCTTAAGATTGTCAAAGCATGGCTTTTTTTCATGGTTAGTGGTAAAAGCTGAAGCTAAAATTCATTCATGTAATTTTTAGCTGAGTTCTTCTCTGTATTTGAAATAAGCAGAAATATACATTTCATTTAATTACATTTTAAATTATGTCACATTTAAAACAAGTTTATGTTCATGCAATACTTTTAAAACAAAACAACTTATCGCGGGAACATTCTTCAAATCATCCCACCATTATGTCTAAACCCGACCTAATCTAACATATAAGAAACTGTTAATATTTTGATCTAAATCTTCTGGATTAAAGTTTGGAAAAACTTGTTGTCGGGAAATAATGATTTTTTAAAATAGAATTTATGACCAAAATCGGCATTCAGGAAAGTACTTCACACATCATTCCATTTTCGCAAAGAGTAAATTTAGAAATGTCTAAATCTAGTCTAATCTTGTAGCCTACTTATCTACCAACTAGCCTTTCCTTCCCTTTCCCTCCCCTCTCCTACCATCCCCCCCCTCCCTCTACCTCCTTTACATGAGCCTGGATAGAACTAGAACTTCAAGATAATCCTGTAGAAGATTTTCTTCAAATTTATGTAGCTGCAAAATCATACTGGATCATTGGGCCTTAAAGGAACTGTAGTCGTTGAGCTTCCACTTCAAGAAGAGCATGTCACAAGATCATTAAAACCCTAATCTTATTCATAATTTCGTTTTTCTGGCTAAAAACCGTTTAATTTAGATAATTTCTTCTGAAGCAAGAAATTTGCAAGTCACTTTTGCAGAGAAATCACTAATAAAAATAAAGAGTTTTTAAAAACATTGCTACCCCCTATTACTTCATTATTGATCAAACCAAGCTTTAAAGGGTCTGATGTACAATTACCGCGTATGCAATAACCTATTCTGAATATTTCATATACAAATGGAGTACCCGTTTGCAAAGCATGTATAATCATATTGTAGGGCGAACTGCGCAAGTATATCTCTCTTCTATTCCTTACTTCCTGGATGGACCAGCTCGGATTTTCTAATATACAAGGTTGTGCGTGATGGTACTTTTAATTTTTCACAAACACTCTCTTTGAAGAAAAATAGGGTAAGGTATGAGCTAAAAGGATAAAGACCATTTGAAAAACATTACCTTCTGACGTACTAAAAACTACCTGAAACAAATGTATATTTTTTTACAATTCCTACATGTTGATATTTATGCCAAAAACTTTTTTTTTCATTATATTTTTTTATTTGGTTTAAAACTTAACCCTTAACTATTAAAGGTAAAATTGGTTTATGAAAATAAATTGAACCTTTTACTTTGTCCGACCCTATTCCTTGACTAGGCATAATATTTCAGGATTATTATGTTTTAAGGACTGTGTTGTAACCTAGTAAGCTTCTTTCTTGTTGAGTAGAAAGCACGCACGCTGCGAGAGATGTTGACAGTCTCCCATCTGTCCTCCTTCATCCGTAAGGTTGGCATCAATGATTTTGAATTCACAGGTTTGTGAGGAGTGCGGGAATCAAACCCATGAACACCAGTCTAGATACCGATCCAGTTACTGGCTGTGGACAAGTGTGCTTGTAACTTCAGTGATCTAACGAGAACGGACGTCGCACAATGGCCACCCCACCCTACAAGTTGTATGAGCTCACAGGATAAAGACTAGTTGAAAAAAATTACCTTTTGACGTACTAAAAACTACCTGAAATAAATGTATTATTTTACAATTCCTACATGTTGATATTTATGTCAAAAAACTTTATTTTTCATTATATTTTTTTATTTGGTTTAAAACTTAACCCTTAACTATTAAAGGTATGAAATTGGTTTATAAAAATGAATTGAACCTTCTACTTTGTCCGGCCCTATTCTTTGAATAGGCATAATATTTCAGGATTATTATGTTTTAAGGACTGTGTTGTAACCTAGCTTTGCAAATACAAGATGTAGGAATTGGAGAAATATGTTATTTGATTTATTCTATCTTTCCATTTACAAGAAGCATATTGGTTCAATTCTGTAGCTCTGGATCATTTTTTTTCATATTTTGTATAGAACCTTTCTAAAATATTTAACAAGTGAATAGCATATTAACTTTCTTGTTTTTAAAAAATATATTTTAAAAACCATGAAATTCAAATTTAACTCAAAGATAACTAAAAGGATATATTTCCACCCCCCCCCCTTCATCAAAGTTAAACAGAATAAAGTAAATTATTATTTAAAATTCAAAAAGCATAAATTGTATTCCGTCTGATCCCTTTCAACAATCTCCTCTTAAAATACTTCACGCTTCTAATGAGAAGGTGAAGGTCACGTGACATTTCTGCTTCTCTAGTTTTAATTTTACGCACAAGTACGAGAAATGCAAGTTTACCCGCTAACATACAAGAAATTCAAAATATTTCTATACCTCTTCAGGAGTAAAAATTGAATTAAAAACTTCAAATTAAGTTTAGTTAAAAGTGAGTGTGACGTAGGTATTTTGTAGAAAAATATTTCTGAATGCTTAAATTCTGTTATGTTATAACATTTTAAACAATTGTTTGCTTCCATGTAGTTTCTAAGAAATGTACAGGGTTACTCACAAGGGATGAGACTACAATGACGACTTGAAATTGTTAAAATAGAAGGATTTAATTTAGTCTTCTGCATGGCTTATTTAATGATTTGTCAAAGAAAGAAACAAGTTTAAAGTTGCAGAGAATGATGAATATTGTTGATATTTATGCCAAAAACTTTTTTTTTCATTATATTTTTTTATTTGGTTTAAAACTTAACCCTTAACTATTAAAGGTAAAATTGGTTTATGAAAATAAATTGAACCTTTTACTTTGTCCGACCCTATTCCTTGACTAGGCATAATATTTCAGGATTATTATGTTTTAAGGACTGTGTTGTAACCTAGCTTTGCAAATACAAGAAATAAGAATTGGAGAAATATGTTATTTGATTTATTCTATCTTTCCATTTACAAGAAGCATATTGGTTCAATTCTGTAGCTCTAGATCAATTTTTTTTTTATATTTTGTATTTAAACCTTTCTAAAATATTTTTAAGTAAATAGAATATTAACTTTCTTGTTTTTTAAAATATATTTTAAAAACCATGAAATTCATATTTGACTCAAAGATAACTAAAAGGATATATTTTCATCGAAGTTAAACAAAATTAAGTAAATTATTATTTAAAATTAAAACAGCATAAATCTTATATCGTCTGATCCCTTTCAACAATCTCCTCTTAAAAATACTTCACGCTAAACTAACAGGAAGGTTTGATTTTACGCACAAGTACGAAAAATGCAAGTTTATCCGGATTCCGGTCATATAAGAAATTAAAAACATTTCTGTTATACTCAATAGCTCTTGAATAACTGGAGTAAAAATTGGATTGAAAACTTCCAATTTAGTTTAGTTTAAAGTGAGTGTGACGTAGGAATTTTGTGGAATAATATTTCTGAATGCTTAAATTCTGTTATAACATTTTAAACAATTGTTTGCTTCCATGTAGTTTCTAAGTAATGTGCAGGGTTACTCCAAAGGATGAGACTAAACTGACGACTTAAAATTGTTAAAATAGAAGGATTTCAAGGTTTAATTTAGTCTCAAAAGTTTAAAGTTTAAAGAATCATGAATATGAGGAAACATGTAGATATACTTCAGTATAAATCCGTAAAGTCGTATCTCAAATCTCTTCTTTTGTGGGTAACCCTGTATATTATGCTGATGCGGGTTAATCTAGATATGTTCCTTTCTACAGCTCTGAACCAATTCATATATAGTTTATTTCTATAAGCCGTCGGTCGCGGGGTGCAATTTAAACTGCCCTTAATTCGGTTAACTAACACCTTTTGAAATGAATAGTCTAGGGAACATACTGTATTAATGTACTCTACTGCATATAATTTGTGAACATTTACATTATTTGTACACTTTGAACTCCCTTTCAAGCTGAAAGGGACTGCAAAAATTCATACCGAGAGATTCCCTAAATTCCCCTCTAATATATATTCTATTCTCTATGGTTAAAAATGTCACATAATCATGGTTATTCTTTTTGCCCTCAAATTATGTGTATGAGCTGGCCAGAATGATATTTAATCTGATTTGACGGTGTTGGGACATTTAAATAGACAGGCCATTTCATAGACGTTTCATTGATAGGACAATTCATAGATAGTACACTTCGTATATAGGACATTTCATAGAAAGAACTCTTCATAGATAGGACACTTCATAGATAGTACACTTCGTATATAGGACACTTCATAGAAAGAACTCTTCATAGATAGGACATTTCATAGATAGGACATTTTATAGATAGGACATTTCATGGAAATAACTCTTCATAGATAGGACATTTCAAAGATTGTACATTTCATAGAAAGAACTCTTCTTAGATTGGACATTTCAAAAACAGAGCAGATTTTTCAAAGACAGAATATTTCATAGACGGAGTAGAATTTTCATGGATAAGTAATTTCATAGACAGGAAAGTATTTTTGTCACAATTTTAGAAAATATGATCAGTTTGAGTTACTAATTTATATAGAAAGAAAAGGCTATGATTTATCGTATATTATTACTTGGAAGAAAAATATTCTCTATGAAATGTCCTATTTAGAAAATGTCCTGTCTATAAAATGTCTTCTATAAAATGTCCTGTCTATAAAATGTCTTCTATAAAATGTCCTGTCTATGAAATGTCATCTATAAAATGTCCTGTCTATAAAATGTCTGCTATAAAATGTCCTGTCTATGAAATGTCTTCTATAAAATGTCCTGTCTATGAAATGTCTTCTATAAAATGTCCTGTCTATAAAATGTCTTCTATAAAATGTCCTGTCAATGAAATGTCTTCTATAAAATGTCCTGTCTATAAAATGTCTTCTATAAAATGTCCTGTCTATAATATGTCTTCTATAAAATGTCCTGTCTATAATATGTCTTCTATAAAATGTCCTGTCTATAAAATGTCTTCTATAAAATGTCCTGTCTATATTATGTCTACTATAAAATGTCCTGTCTATGAAATGTCTTCTATAAAATGTCCTGTCTATGAGATGTCTTCTATAAAATGTCCTGTCTCTTATATGTTCCGTCTAAGAAATGTCTTTCTCTAGAAATGTTCGCAATTAACATACACGATTATTGTTTAAATAGACCGGGCCTAAAGATGTTCTATTTAGCCTCCATATATATGTCTGATTCAAACCTCTATATGTCTGAGTAACAATGAGGAAGATATCTTTGTTTTCCTATCTTAAAACGTGTTGAATTCTGACAATTTTTCATGTTTTTCTTTGACGTCAAAATCCGCATCTATCTTTTTAAGAAAACCACCAATGAAAATAATTAATTTTAAACTAAAACTATAAAGATTTCTTATTCACCATTGATCAGAAAAAGGGTTAAAAGGTTACAATGTAAATCGAACATCTAGAAACATCTAGAAACATCTAGAAACATCTAGAAATGAGTAAAATGTAAGAAAAGTTTACTATACCGTTGTATCAGAACTCTATCACTTGGTAGTTTAAACCTATTTTCCAGGTTAAATTGTCACATTATTTTCTTTTATTTTGTACTAACTATTTTAAACAAGTGGTAAATGCAACAAATTATTCCACAGAGAGCACTTGAAACAAAACAGACAGTCTTGTGAAATTTAGTGATGTTTGATTGCATAATCTATAGTTAACTAAATATTTAACCTTTTCTACCATTGTATTGTGTGTCCTATTAGATACGTCTTTTATCACTCAAGGGTTTTCGGCTTTCAAGAGATATGTGTGAAAATCTGAAAAATTTGGCCTGATTCAAAATATCGTGCTTTACATTAATTATATATTTTCCAGTATTAAGTTCTCGTAGAATTTCAATAGATTATAAAATAGTTGTTTTGCTATGTTTAGTTTAGACTTTTATTTTCAGTCAGACTTGGAGTCAACATGTTGCATAATTTAACAAAAGTTCACAAAGATCTATGCGCTACTACTGTTAACAATTTATACCAATTTTCTAGTCCCGAGATGGAATTTAAAGAATTTGAGCCGCGGTTTAAATCTGCCAAAACCCGGTTTAAATTAAACGCCCGTTTAAATCTTGAAACATTAGATACAAATTTAAGTGGAACCAAGCATATTTAAGCCGCTGCTTACATTTAAACCGCCGCTCAAATTCTTTAAATTTGGCCACCGGTCGGCTTTGAATTTTCGCCAAACCTTGGCCATGGTGTTTACCATATCAACTTACTCTACTTTTTTGTAGCTCTAAACACGTACATTTTAGAACCATTAGTTTAAAAGGCATAATTGACAAAAATGTTGATCGATTTTGGAATGAGAGTGTGCACATTTTGGATCACTGTGAGCCAAATTTAACGAATATGATGTTCAAATGTGTTTACATTATACTTGGTTAAATGCTAAAATCCTTGAATGTTAAAAAACGGTTCAGAGAGAATGTTCAAATTGTCAATGTCACAATAGGATTACTGTAAAGCATTAGATAGACCGATAAAATTCATACATTGAACCCTAAGATTATGTAGTAATCTTTATAATGTATTTTACAAATCATCATTTAAATTAAGTATTATCCTAACTTAACCAGAGCTGGGAACTTTTGAAAGAGATTTGGTTAAGCTATAGCTACAGACAAATAACTTAAACTCCGTAGCTTTGTATATAATTCGCCTTAGTTATGTACAGAAAGTACCGCCCAGCCCCTTCCTAAGTACCTGGCCATTTTACCTATTTCAGTAGCTTGGTTTAGTATAAATTTTGACAAATTAGAAATTGATCAAAAAAGGAGGAGGGGGGAATGAACTCTAATGGGGAAATACATATTTTCACTCCCTCCTGTACCGGCTCCTGTATCTAAGGTTCCGGTTTTGAAACCATTTTTAACTCTGCATTTTTACTTTCTAGGCTGTTTCATGAATTATAGATGTTCTGACATAAAAACAAATTTATATTTTTATCTGAAAATTATCTGATTTGATATAAACCTTATAAATATTATTTTCTAGGTGTGGATGCCAAAACGAGACGGAATTATTACATCTCGAGGTAAAAATAAGAAAATATTAAAGGGACTGTAAGCGAAATTTCAAGTGACCCTCCATGCAAAGAAGACAATGCCCGATACACAACGGTACCCTTAAAAAAAATTGACTGTTCATTGAGTAGAGAGAATTTTCTGTTAATTCATATCGAAACCCGCTTGAATTCCTCTAAAACAAGGATGTATGATTTGCACAGTCTAAACTCAAACAGCGATATGTCCGACATCCTTGATCAGTCAAAGGTTTAAAGCATACCGTTGTGAATCAGTAATGCTCCTTTAAATTGAAGGTCACTTGAAATTACGCTTACAGTCCCTGTAAATCTTCAAGGTTTTCATACTTTATTCCCAGCAGGCAGCAAATAATAAAAACGAGAAAATGTGCCTGAAGATTGTGAAGATTATAAAGATCTGTTTCTTCTCTCTCTCAGAATTTAAATTTAAATTGTCTTCTTTTTTACTGTAAACGCGTTTTATTACTGTAATTTCCTATAATGCGTTACAACAAACTTTTCTGTGGCTGTATTAAACTGTACTGAACTGAACTGTAATGTCTATTGAACTTTATTGTACTTTAAAAACATTCATATTTTAGTATAAGTTTGTATTGTACTGCAAAACCACTAAAAACAAAAGAATAATGTTCTCTAATGTACTGTACTTTCTATCTACATTACTTCTGTAAATCTAGAATATGAATAAAATTTTGTTGTACAGTGTACTGTAATGTAATGTTCTGTACTGTAATGTTCAGCATTTCACTGCACTGTACTGTACTGTACTGTACTGTACTGTACTGTACTGTACTGTACTGTACTGTACTGTACTGTACTGTACTGTACTGTACTGTATCTAGACTATGAGCAGAGAACTTCAGACAAGTATCAGCTGTACAGGCCTCTGTGCAGGTAACTGTTTATTTTTGCTCCATTTGAGAATTATGAGAATTATGCTAAAAATACTTTATTCTATTTTACTATTAGCTCATATAACAGTACTCGGGCTAGATAAATATAAACTGGCGGCAGCTTCATGGTTTCATTTAATGTGGATTTTGGAAGTTTTTGACAAAGAAAGAAACATATTCTTACAGAATAGATAAAATCTATTCTCAGCTTGGAACTTTTGAAACACTTGAAGTTAAGCTAACTCAGCTAAACTCAAATTGCAAGTTCAACGAACCCTGCCAAACAGCTTCGAATATCCGAACGTTGTCAAATGTTTGAGTGAAACCCTCAAAAGTCATAGAATGGTATTAATTCTGTGCAAAATACTGTTCATTCAAAAATGACCAGAGTGCCATTGTCCCCAAGAAAATAAAAATATCTATTAAGAAACATTGCTGCAATTTATCATTTTCATGAATATAATATCCAACATAAAAAAGGGATTTACCTTTATCCAAATAGAATATTTATGTCAAAACAAACAAATCTTTCTTTTCCATAAATAAAAGCAATCTGAAAAAGCATGTATTGGAATATCAGACATTTTCTTTTTTCAAACAAATCAAATCTTTAATCTTAAAACTATTCAAATCGTAAAAATGTTAAAGAATATTCAGATGAATAAATCTTAACCATTTGAGCATACAAGGCAAGGGAGCAAGGGAAACCCATACAACTGTAAATAGAAAGATGGCTGTTGCCTGTTGGACTCAATTTACTTACTTTATTATTTTGAATAAGTTGTTCAAGCTATTGGTAAAACTATTTGTTTAAACAAAATCGAAAACACAAAATAATGCTTAATTTTCTTGTTTCAACTGTACGGTTGTATAGTAGCACTTTATTTTTTTAAACTATTGATAATGGAATAATTTTAATGTGAATAATTATATGGAGTAATTTAAGCTAATCCCGCATATATAATAATCTTGGGGTGTGTGACAGCAGTTCTCGTTAGCTCACTGAAGTTAAGCACACTTGTCCACAGCCAGTAACTGGATTGGTGTCCATGCAGACTGATGTTCACGGCCCACTAGTTCGATTCCCGTACTCCACACAAACCTGTGATTTCAAAGAAATCTGAAGGCGGCATCTGGATAATAAGCAGTTATGACCACCTGTAGGGACTGTAGGAGGACAGAGGGGTGGCTGTCAAAAACTCTCGCAGCGAAAGAGTGCGTAATTGCAACTCAACAAGAAAGAAGCTTTAAGTTGATTTCTCCAAGTGAATGATGATGAAGAGAGGAATGGTGGACAAGCAATGAGAGTCTATTGTTGCCAGGTACGTTGGGGTATCCAATCCGGGCTTACAGATGTTAGGGAGCAGTGTGTGATGTTTCCTACCTTCTAGTATATCAGAAGAATGTCTGCACTCTACTATTCTCAGGCCTTGGAAGCCCTTAGGCAGCTGGATTCTTGTCAACCCTCTTCTCAGAATAAATGAAGCATGGATGGATGAATGTGCTGCCAGATTACAACCCCTAGTAGATCAATATAAACCCAGACAACAACAAACTTTCACAATTGAAAAATTCCGAGATTTGATCGTAACAACCCGATTATGTACTGGGGACAAAAAAAAATCTTGCTAACTGCGAAATATTTCTTTCCACATAAGTTCCTCGCTCCTAAAATTTCTTTCAGAAGAAACTTCATTGCATTAATTCAAAAAAGCCACGTCATTGAAGGAATTGTAGTGTTCAGAATATTTCAAAAATAAAATCAAAAGTCAAAATATAAAACTATGAATGCAATAATACGAGATTTAACATATTTTCATAAATTCAAGAGAAAAAAAGTATAAGAAGGCTTTCAGATATTTTTCTAATGATGTTATTATGCAAACATAAACAACATCCTTCCAAGTCATGTGTTGTATATATATGGTTACATGCAGGGGTGTACGATCGAGCATTTTTCTCCTACTCCATAGTATTATATACTCCTTGACATATACTCCTACTCCATAGTATTATAAACTCCTTGACATATGCTCCTACTCTATAGTATTATATACTCCTTGACATATACTCCTACTCCATAGTATTATATACATATACTCTTACTCCATAGAATTGTATACTCCTTGACATATACTCCTACTCCATAGTATTGCATACTCCTTGACATATACTCCTACTCCATAGCATTATATACTTCTTGACATATACTCCTACTCCATAGTATTATATACTCCTTAACATATATTCCTACTCCATAGTATTATATACTCCTTGACATATATTCCTACTCCATAGTATTATATACTCCTTGACATATACTCCTACTCCATAGTATTATATACTCCTTGACATATATTCCTACTCCATAGTATTATATTCCTACTCCATAGTATTATATACTCCTTGACATATAATCCTACAAATAGTATTATATACTCCTTGACATATAATCCTACTCCATAGTATAATATACTCCATGATTTAGACGAGTTTGATGTTGGATTACAACTAGAATGTCCCGAGTATCAGTATCTGTGTAAGAAGTATTTTAATCACAATACCAAAGTAACATCAAGAAACTGTGCACAAACAGGTATTATATAAACAAACCACAATCTGGGAAAATGAAAGAAGGAAAAATCAAGATTTCTTGTTACGCGTGTTTTCAAATAGAAAATTTAAATTTAAAAGTGTCCACTACAAAATACGCAGTTGCGTCTTTTGTAAATAAGCAGGTGTTAGGTTGTTGTACAGTCTTTTCTTTTATTGTAACAAATCACAAACTAAACATTTATAGACTGCTAATCAGATGAGCTATGTTGGGCTATCAAAAAGGTTTTTGACTGCCATCTAACCACCGCTTGTTGCAAATAATACCTATGCGGGGGTTAAGTTTTACAATTTTTAAAAACATAGTTTTGAAGGTTTTGTCTTTTGAATGCAAAGGATCCTTAAATATCCCTGAACTTAGATGTCTGCTCATTGGTCGTGTACTCCAGCTGTACACAATGGAACGCGTTGTGGAAAATATCGCATATTCTAGCCTTTAATAGATCTCTGTACTCTCTTATCAAAAATCGTATATTAGAACGGACCCCATAAGCTGAACTAAAACTTTTAAATTTTTAAGAGTTTGATTTTGTAAATATTTAAATTTGAAGACTTGAAGAAGGCAGGAATTAATGAAGTAGAGAGAATTAGTTGAACTAGATCTGCTAAGATGAACCACCTCTCTATTGGTGTTTCACAACTCTGGAACAATTTGACAAGAAAATAAATTGAAAAAAAGAAATTTTTAATAAATATATTTTATTGATGAATTTCTTGAAATATAACTTATCAGAAGTTCAAAGAGACAATTTTTAATTCTAATGTTTCAAAATTTTAAATATTCAACATATTTTCAAAGCTCTGGATTTTGTTTAATAGAAATCTAAATATATTTTATAAAATCTAGATGTTACATTTCATTATATTCATAGAAATATTATAATGATGATAATAACAAAAAATGGTGATACTAGTTTATCCATATCTAAAAAGTAGTAATTATCTGTTTGTTTGTTTGTATGTCCGATCATAATTCAGAAACCCTTTAACCGATTTGCCTCAAATTTTGATTGGGTAACTCTGTAGAACACCGGGACTGTTCTTAGCTAGGGTTTTAAGTTCTTAGTTGAATAGGTTGATTTTTATAAAGAAAACTTGGTTTCAAGGCAAAGCTGGGTTCTCAAGCTATAACATACATTTTACAGTATACACTTCATATTATTGATAATGATACAAAGTTTTGTCAGTTCTGATTTTATAGAATTGAGACTTGACACCGAAAAATTACTGCAATTTCAAAGTTTAAATTCGTCCAAACATTTCGGATTAGACGATTCAATATTTGAAGGAAACTGCTAATTAAAAAACAAACTTGACACAAATTTCAAATTTCAAAATCATTTTTATACTATTAAACATTGGCCATTGGGTAAGTTAAGGTGAAAAAATACCAAAAAATTGCTTTTTTATCTTTTTTTATAGGATTTGTTGAGTTGTTGTGATATTACAACAAGCAAATCATTCAGATATTACAACCTACAGTAAATCACACTCCCAGATATATGAATACAAAGCAAGAGTTTTTATAATGTCGTATTACTTATTTAAGCTATCAAATGCCACGGAAAAATAAGTTTTATATAGCCCTGAAATATGAATTCTATTGATATATTAATATTAAACTCATTTTTCCGCGGCATTTAATCTTAAATATGTATTGTGACATTATAAAAAACTCTTGCTATGTATTCATATATCTTGGATTCACTGTATAATCATCGAAAACTTTTTGATGCATTCATAGTTGATATTTCACAATAATTTTGATTTTGCACTTAAAACGACGATTTTTTCCGCTAGGTGTCTCTGCCACGTGGAATCATTCAGGGCATCGAGAGAAGAGGTACCTGGCGGCCAACTAATCGGCGTTTTGAGTGCATTGTATATAAAACAAATAAAAAATATTATACAATATTAACTTATACGAATATGCATCGAAAAATTATCGCTGATTATAGGTCGTAATATCTGAATGATTTGTTTAGAATTGTGTGGATTTTTTAACGATCCCAGTCGAATGATGCAACTTTCAAAACTTGTATGGACGCTACGTTCTTCGGTATAAGTCGTTTTTAACAATGTTCTCATTATAGACGCAGCAAATAGAAGTAAGATTAATAGCGATCACCGATCACCATCGATAATTTTTCTCTGTAAGCCTATACCCCGTTTCATTTGTCACGAACACTCTCATTAATAAATGTAATCCAAAATGATTTAACCTGTGCTGTACCAGAATCATAAATTACGGCTTAAAAAACACCCTGTAATATTAATTACAGTATTAAATAACACCCTGTATATGAATTACAGAATTAAAAAAACACCCTGTAATATGAATTACAGAATTAAAAAACACCCTGTAATATGAATTACAGAATAAAAAAACACCCTGTAATATGAATTACAGAATTAAAAAACACCCTGTAATATGAATTACAGAATTTAAAAAAACACTCGCGAAATATGTGATGGAATCCGGGGGGTCAGGGGGTCAGGGGGCCAGGATTTCAAAATGGGACATTATTTATTTGCGTTAAAAAGTATTCCGATTTCTTTTAGATCTGTAATTCTAGAAAATCATAAAAAAGTATAAAGCTAGGGCTTGTTTTGTTTATTTCATAAACAGGTTTTCTCATCAAACTTGACAGGAAGATTACAATTTATTAATTAAATGAAATTTTTAAAAACTTCAGCATGAATAAATAATAAAAAGTTATTAAAAATGTAATATTTTTTCTAGTGTTTGTGCAAAGCTGATTTGTGTAAAGGTAATATTTAATGACAAAATTAAATTTTTTTTATGACCATACATTACAGAGAAATTTTTTATTTTGATCACCAATTAATAAAAAGAATATCGCACTTTCTCTGAATGAGTTTGAACAATAAGTCGTCCCGCCAAAATATTAGGCATGCACAATTATAAAAAAAAGATTGCCAATTGTAACTGCGATACATCGCGAAAAGGGTTTACAAATATTGTTTGAGGATTATATTATGCATTATCTGGAATGACATCTTGAAAGCCCTCCGGATACGTATGCTGCCGAAAACTAGATTGCCAGTCCCTTTGAGTCAAAAGGTTAAAGAGTACAAATATGTGCTGTACACCTGCAATATTAAAACAGTAAAACAAAATGGCGGTTTTACATCTTTTCACTGTTTGCTTCCATGCATCCCTCGTCCTGGTTCTAGGAAACCAAGTTAAAGTTAAACTTCAAAGAATTGAGAGAAAACAAACAAGTTTGGTATTTTTTTTCCAGGGCTTTGTAAACATTGATTTAAATATAAAGGAAGTAGCAAACAAGAGGAGTTATGGTTTAGAGCCCTCGTGCAATGTAGAGTAGGGGGACGACGGTTCAACGGTTACTTTAGGCAAAGCGTGACTAGGCAAAACGTTATTGAGCCGTTAACTCAATTTTAATCAATTTAAAACAGTTCAATGAACAAAGCACAACAACTGAGCAGTGTGTACAGACCCTTTTAACTAAATAAGTTGATTTGCATGGTTGTGGTATATCATTTTTCTTTATAACAACAAGAATGTTGAGATAGCGTGTCCCTTTCCAAAGTTTTGCGGAACTCCCTGTTTTAAGTCTCAAATTTGAAAATCGATGTATAACTTTAAATTCCGAAACATTTTTCTTTAATTGATTTATTCGTGGTCTTGACTTTGCTTTACAGAGGGTTAAAATATCAGAACTATGTATATATAAAATATCAATTGTGTATAAACTTTAGATATTTAAGATGTTCCATTGAACATAGTGTTTTTAATAGTTAACAGATTCGTCTTACAATTTTGTTAATCCATGACCTCTATTTGAATTTAATAAGTCAAACTAAAATATGTTTTGACTCTTAATATTTTTTTTTCTAGAGAGCCTGCTTGTGGTGTAAGCTGTGTACATTTTATATAAAAACACGAATATATTTTTATATTTTGTATTTCAGAAAACCTCTTCTCTTATTCCGTTCCGCTTTACTGGGTTCCTATTACTCTACTTCTGGAATATGCTTTTATGAATAAACAGAGATGCTGGTTGGTGTATAAATATACATACAAGTTACCCACAAAGGATGAGACTGTAAAGACGACTTTACTTGAAGCTCTTACAGTTTAATAGTTCCAAGGTTCAATTAAGGCTTCTGCCTCAAATTGGCCAAACAGATTCTTTGGCATCAAATGGCTTATTTATTGAGTTGGAAAAAGTCCTTTCTAAAGTCTCATCCTTTGAAGTTAACCCTTTATATATAGGGTTAACTTCAAAGAAAAGACTTAAATGACAACCTAAAATTCTTTTAGAATAATCTGTCGGTTTTATTGGTCTTCTCGGGGAAAAAAGATAGATAATTTAACAAAGATAGAAACAAGTTTAATATTGCAGGGAACAAAGTATATAAGAATACAAGCCAAAAGGAATTCCGTGTAGTCGTCTCTGAAATCTCATCTTTTGGAGATAACCCTGTAAAGTGTACACAATGTTTTTTTTGTTGATAAGCCACAACATATTGGATTTCTCAAAGCTTTCAAATCAAAAAGTACAAATTCTATTTTTTTAAAGTCCTTGAATATCTGCATCAAAATTTTAATTGATAGGAGATAGAAATTTATGAATAAGAGAGAAGTAGTTGAATTAGAAACTATGGGCGCAACTACGGCTTCATTTATTTCCAGCTCTGGACGAATTTGATATTTTCTTCACTTCATATTTCTTGGTACAACCCCCCCCCCCCTCCACTTGTGGTCAGAGAAGTTGAAAAATCCAATATTATGTTGCTCCTATTGTATGTTATTCTATATTTAATATTCAACGCAACAATATATCCTATTCAAAAAGACGCAATATCAATCTGTAGAAAAATAGTCAAAAATCCAATAAAAAAACTCTTGAAAGTCATGAATCTGCTCTGTGCGATATAATTTTAGAGTTTACAGGGAAAGTACCAATTCCGTTTCTAAAGTCTCATCCTTTGTGGGTAACCCTGTATTAAACCCTATAATATTTTCCGTTTACACTCCTACAAAGTGTAAATTTGGTTCATTGGGACAAGCTGAGTGCTAAATAAAGACAACCGGGGTACTTTTTCTGTAAGCTGTTAATTGAATGTCAATTAGTTAATTGAAAAATACAGATCAAATTGTTTTTGCTTCATTGGCTTCGTTAGATATAAGTGCAGTATTAATTTTTTCACCTTTACAATATATTTCTTCTCGTATGCTTCGAAATTGAATTGTGCATTCGCACTTACACGCTGTCGCCAAAACTGCTCAAAAATCTAATTTAATAATAAAATTTTAACTTCTATGATAAAAAATCTGACCTGTCAATTATAGTACAATCATAAAAAGTATCATATCAATATTATATACATAAATTTTTATTTTTCTAAATTAATTGGTTTTGCGGAAATTGCTTACTTAATTTTAATTTTTATATCTTTTATGTGAAATACAGTTTTTCCTTTTAATTTATATATAGGTATATATATATATATATATGTGTAATCATGTATCTAGCTAAAAATTTACTTTTATCCTAATATAAACCAATTTGAAACCAAAAAATAGCATATTTTTTGAAAATGCTGTAATGCTATGGTTAAATCTTTTATAAATGTTACGTAATTAATATGTAAATATATCATTTAAAACAACATTTTTTATCATTCAGGGATCGATCATTTAAAACAGTAATTTTTATTTATTATAAACTAGCTTAAAAAAATGTTGAAAAAAAAAAATAAAATATTTTCGGGAAAAAAATGTCAATTTTTTTTATCCAATAACACCCCCCGGCCCCCCATGAGTGTCCTTAACAAATTTCAGCTCAATTGATCCAGCAATTGAGCTGAAATCAATTGATACGCAACATATATATACGAATGTCTTGTTTTATCATATAGATAAACATAGAATATTTCGAGGTCGTCTGTAAATGATTTTTTAATTTCTTTATATATTTTTAAAATTTTTAGAGATATTCTCTTTTTGTTTGGTCTGCTAGACTGCTATGTTCATAATTTATTTGTTTAAGTTTCGAATGCATAAGCTGTTGTAAAATGATAAATTGTTCCTCCTTACTGTTCATCTTGCAGATATTCTAGACAAATCATACAGTATTTTACAGAATAACAACTTTACTGTGACTTTTGAAATTAGGTAGCAATTAGGTATCAACAAAATGAGATGAAAATATTTATTTTCTGGGACTTCTGGAAAGTGTTATTAAGTAATTATTCAAAATCAGGTTGGAACAAAGTTGTTAACAACTGCAAGAGTTTCTTCCTTGATTTGTCAAAGGTTTAAAGGACGCTATTGAGGATCTCTTGAAATTACGTAAATAGTCCCTTTTAATTGTACTTATGTCTCTTATGTATTAATATGGAAAATTACGAGGACTTACGGTTTGATACATGAGGATTTAGGTCTTCAGAAGGTCGTCGTTACAGTCCCAGAACAAAACATGGATGTTCAGAATTAAAACTTTATTTCGAGTAATGTCAAGCTAGGGGTTAAAAGATGCGAGCTGAATCTGAGTGGCAAAAGTTATACAGTGAGACTCCCTAATTGTGGATTAGGAAGACGACTTTTTCACTTTTCAGGTTTAATTTTAAAATAGTCCAATGAAATCGACATATTTCACTTAATTATTTGATTTTTAGGCTACTGGTAGAACTGGTAAACCGATTTCAAAAAGAATAGAATATATAATAGAGGGGAATTTACTAGAAAAAAGTGTAAAACGGTCATTTTGTTGTACTGTTTCCATACTGCAGGTGTACTTCACATATTTATGCTATATAACCTTTTGGGCCCTGGAACATCATTTTATAAAAACTCTAAAATTAATATTAAAAGAAAACCAAATTATGAAATAGGCTGGTTTCAGAATTGACCAATGATCATTTCACATAGACTTTATGCCTTTCACTTTACAAACGATGATTTTCCGTTATAACTATTAATCAAATGATGTTTTTTATTCACTTAATTCATTATAAAGTTTATTTAACAGCTTTAAAGAATTCGAAATTGAAATGGATAGCCAAGGGAACATACTGTATTAATGTACTCTACTGCATATAATTTGTGAACATTTACATGATTTGTACACTTTGAACTCCCTTTCAGGCTGAAAGGGACTGAAAAAATTCATACCGAGAGATTCTCTAAATTCCCCTCTAATATATATTCTATTCTCTTTGACCGATTTGCTTTATAGAAACATCAATAACATATGAAATTGATTTAAATGTCGTGTATCTATTCCATAGTTTTATTAGTGTCACTTAATGAATTTTTTCGTTCGACTTGTTATAACCTGTAATAAAATTAAATTCTTAATTGTGATTGTAATGAAAGCAATATTAGTATAACATCAAAAATTGATAAACCATATACAGGGTGTCTCACATAATATAAGATCGTTTTGTATCACTCAATTGAGATTTAGGATATTAATCAGTAAATCCCAGGTTTTTGGAGTATTATGTGAGTATTTTGGCTTTAAATCTTGAAGATAATCTAATATGATATGAAACACACTGCAAGTTTACAAATTATACTAATTTAACATTTTTGTTTAGGGGTAAAACACAACTAATTAACTCAAACTGAGACGTGTTAGAAGCTTTACTCTTAATGATTTTTATTTGACATTGAAAATCATTGGTTAGTGTTTTAACATTGTTTTTAGTCCAAAGTTGAAACTAAACCGGCAGTATTTAAGCCCCCACGGAGCAGTTAAATAAAAGAGGATTACGACTATAGAAGGTCGTCGTAGGAGTCAAATCAATGTTCAAAAGTAGGGTTAGAACCAAGGAACTATATTTCTTGGTTACAACTAACTTTTAGCCCTTATAATAAATTCTTGTTTTTTTTTTCTCTCGTCTTCCTGCTATCTTTTAATTTTGGATAATTTTTTTACTATGAGATTTTGATTTTTTGTGTGAATATATACTTAAAGCTTGAAAGGGGGTAATTTTTAAAAATATGAAAAATTAGTTCGATTGAACAAATATTTGTTCAAAAGGACCAGTCATTCCTAACGTTAGTCCAAACCAATTAGATTATTAAGTACAATATTACAGAGGAATGGACCAATTATACACAACGTCACAAGTGGCAAATGTAACAAGTAAGAGACAGCTTACCTACAATTATATATAATATACAGGGTTATCCACTAAGGATGAGACTTTAAAGACGAATGTAGTGTATTATACTATCTGTATTTTTATATTCATGATTACCTGCAACTGTTTAACCAGTTTACACTGTCAACTGGTTTCCTTCTTTGCCAAATCATTAAATATTCCATAAAAATACTACATTTTAGAAAACTTAATTTGAATTTTGAATCGTCATATTGAGTTTTCAATTGTCTTTGCAGTCTCATCCTTTGTGGGTAACCCTGTGTATTTAGATTTTTTATTAATTCAATCATTAAAACACTTTCTTTGGCATTTTTGTATATTTCTCACGTGTTTCCAAATTCACCCCAAGTAAATTCCCTTTCAAATATGTCTATGCACATTTCTGTAATATGCTTAGTTTTAACCCGTTTATTTAGTCAAGACATTGAAATAAAAAGTATTTAAACAAAAAATAAAAACTAATAAAATTGCAATATTTTATTGTAAGTTAATCACTTAAGTCTAAAATTATAATTGTTATTTATAATTTTGTAATTTAGTAAATTTAGTAAACACTTTTGAACTGAGAGTGTACGCATTCTGCGTTGCCACCTATTGTACTTAATAATTTATTCGTTCCAATCGATCATTAGTTCAATTGATGCGACACCGTGATTTCACCCGCACCAAACTAACCAGCAACTATACAAACATTTTTATTCATAAGCATTAATAACAAGTTTATAGAGAACGATACTTCTTATTTTTATAACTTGCATTACAAGAGCATAAGGTCATACGGGTTAGATATAATATTGTTTACAACTTAACTGGAGTATATGAACAGATTGGAATTGTTTTCTGAACAAATGAAAGTTTTGAGAACGAACGAAAGTTTTTAGTGGGAAAGGGCGTCGTTCAGAAAAGAAACTAACGAAATGGATCGTTTAGAGAACTGAAAAATGAACTTTTTAAAAACAACGAAAAAATTATTTTAAATTGTTTGAACGAACTTGAAAATACGATCGTTTTTACTAAACGAACTAATTTTCCAAAATATTAAAAAACGATAGTTTTTTACTAAACAAACGATTTTTTCGATTTAAAAATGATCGATTTATTTTTACTGAAGGAACGATTTGAATTAATGTACGTTTTCAACTGAACAATCTTTCAGCGAGAAAACGAACGAAGTAAACGGAAAATTAACGATAATTTTAAGAACGAACGAAATCAATTTTTTTAAATGATTGAAAAAATCGAACGAAATGGCTCGTTCACAAACGATGAACGAACGAAATTAAAAAAGTCGTACGTGCCCATCTTTAAGTATACGTATTTTATTAGATTAAAAGACAACAAAAGAAACAAAAAAATCAAGAAAAATTGATTATAATTTGAAATTCCAACAATAAGGGAATTATGAGGCCACTATAAACATTTTGTCATTTTACGTTGATATATGCATTGGGGCGTTGCGAAAAATATAACTTTAAAAATCCAACATAACAATTGTAAGAGAGAGTTTCGAGTGTGCATTGTTATTAAGAGTTAAACATTAATACACATGGGGTCCCACTAAAGATGCTAGTAGACAGACGACTTAAAGGTCGTCTTTGGTCTTAGAATAATTTGCAGCATTTGTAAACCTAATTTTATAAGTATAATTTTGGAGTAAATAATCACAAAATAATCCTAAAGCCCTGTCATTTCCAAAATGTGTTCCGCCTTTTTGTGCTTTCAATATTAACGGAGAAATGAAGAATTTCAGATTTTTGATAATTTTGATTTGAATTAATAAATTGAAATCTGAACACAATTCTTAGTATTTCCGGTTATATTGACAGCACAAAAAAAGTCGGATCACATTTTGAAAATTCATAACTAGCAGATTTTTTCATAATTGTTTCACGAATCATACATTTAAAAGTAGTTTGACCAATGACCAGCCTAATTATTTCAAAGACCAAAGACGACCTTTAAGTCTTTCTTCTACTGTCAAGTTTCGTGGGACACTCTGTATATGCAGAAGAATAGAGAATACAGGGTTAACTAATTAACATGAGACTAAAGTAGCTCTTTCTCTGATCATACACATGTATTTATGCAGAGTATAAACTAGTGTTAAGGTTCTTCGTTTTTTCTAATTTTCAATTCAAGTTTACGTATTTGGATGACAATTTGTAAGTTATGTTACAGTGGTAGGCGATTATATTAATACAAAAAAGAGACTTTTTATCTAAGTTTGATTAATAACAAGCTTTTTTTCAAATTAAAAGTTTATAAGTAATTAAAGAGAAGCTTTTTTAATTGAGAGCTTCTGTTGACCTCTGTGTTTGTGTATCCATGTTGTTGAACAGCTTGATATAAATCAAAATTAAAATCGAAAGTAGTTTTCATTGTATTGATATATAATCGCCTACCACTGTAGAAAAACCTAAAACCGGTCTAAGACGGTTGGGCCTGTTGAACATTTGATTACGTAAGGCAATTTTTATATTTAAAAATTAAAAAAATTCTGAAAATCTTCTTTAACTTCAGCCTGAGGTTTACAATTGTGTATTTTGTACTTAATACACACACAAGGTCAAAATGGAAAAAAGTAATTTTTCAAGAGACCTTTTTACATACTTAATACTATCGCAAAAGTACGACACGTCAACTTGTATAGGCATTAACTATACTATACTGTCTTTTCTGTAGAATAAGAGATTTCAACGAAATGATTAAATAAGTCTAGATAAATAACTATTATCNGGGGAATACAGGAACGAATACATGCATTATCAATGGCACTATTTACATATAGTTAGTAGGCAAGGTTTTGAGTAGAGCAGTGACCTCGTCAAACCTACGTTTATCTCCCAACCTCTCCAGCAGTCGGCCGGCCTCTGTCAACATTCCTGGACATCAGATATCAATCAATCAAACAATCAATAACTCAATTAATCAATTAATCAATCAATCAACAAATTCATCAATAAATCAATCAATCGATCCCTTTAATCAATTAATAAATCCATTTATTAATCAATCAGTCAATCTATCATTTTATTTAAAATAAATCTGTCGAAAAAGAAATTTAACTATCAATTTTAATGAAAGAAATTATTTAATCAATCAATTTTAACTGTCTTGATTAAAGTATTTGTAAAGATTTAAGTTTAGTAGATCAACTTTGAACACTAAACACTGTACACTGTACTGTACCTGCTCTCTCTCCAGGTGAGGCAAGTAGCTGGATGGGAAGGTACCGGCACGCCATGACAAGAGCGAGGGCGTGTTCCCATTCCCCCAGGTAACCACCCACCTCCCTCCCACCCATACAAACTAACCCAGGGCGTACAGCGAATCTAAAATCAGATAAATAGTTGAAAACTTTGAATCCGAAAAACATAAGCTATGAGCCACTGGAAAACACTCTTAAAATTACTTTCTTCTAGGATATCAAATTGAAGAGGATGTTGATGTTCAGTGATATGCTATTCTAACGAAATCTAACATTAAACTGTGCTTTACTGTGCTGCACTTTACTGTACTGTACTGTACTGTACTGTACTGTACTGTACTGTACTGTACTGTACTGTACTGTGCTGTACTGTACTGTGCTGTGTACTGTACTGTTTACCTGAGTCCTGTGTACTCAAGAAGATGCTGTGTTCTGCTAGGAGCAGCACAAGCCATTATCCTCAATACACCCTCTTGTAGACTAACCCTGAATACAACAAAATATTCAAAAAAAATTTCTCATTTAGCCATTTCATTTTTTAGAAATTTTGAACCAAGTTTAATTTTATCAATTGGAGAGGTCGCTGAACTAGTTACCACCGGTACAAATCCTGAATCACTGATTCACTCTTTTATTCATTACCGCATGCACCTTAGACTTGATTCAGGCTTTGAACCAGGGGTAGTCAGTTTAACGACTTCTCCCTACTTAATAACTCCGGTACTAGAAAAAATAGAAAAAACAAATCATTTTAAATTTAATGCTGAGCGAAATAATGACAAATGCATTGCAGTTTAAACCTGTTGCAGGGATTATTATTTTATGCAAGTTCTTCTCTTGAAAAAAAAATAAAAAAGCAAAAGAAGATCCAAAAATATTAAGCAAAACTAAAAATGAGATAAAATTATGGTTTACTTAAATTTATTCAAATTATCAAAAATGAAATAAAAGAAATGGCAGTATAAAATTAATATCGATTATTTATTGAATAAATATATCATGAAATAAAACACCATAAAGTACGTCTAGTGTCTAAACTGTTCAAATATAAAGTTAGAATTATAATTGTAAAATATTTATTAAATAAAAAATCATTCTTTGTTCAGTCTTTTTATTAAAAGTTCATGTTTACTTTAACGACCAAAACTCGAATATTAGCAATATTTTAAAACTTATTTGTAAAAACTTTTGGGTGAAATTTCCTTGTTAAGAAATGTTTAGTTCTTGAAAACAAAGTTTTATTCTAAATGAATGATTTCTTGTTGAAAAACAAAATTAAATGAATGCGTGGAATAGAAAAAGTAAATGCTAACCCTTCTAGCGGGGTTTATCAATAAATATTTAAAATTAATATTAACGCTGTAAAAATAATATCTATTTATCTATTTATCTATTTATCTATTTATCTATTTATCTATTTATCTATTTTTCTATTTATCTATTTATCCATTTGTCTATTTATCCATCTATATCCATCTTTATCCATCTATATCCATCTATATCCATCTTTATCTATATCCATCTATATCTATCTTTATCCATCTATCCATCTATCCACCTTTCCACCTATCCATTTATCTATAATTCGTGTATGCTACAATTATCTATCTATCTCGCCATTTACTATCAGAGTATAATACTACATTGCTACTCTATCATTTTCTCTAAATAAAACCAAAAGAATTATTGACCCCGAACCGATTTTCTGCCTGAGTTCAGAATATTTTTATTGCACCAGAGACCGGAAAGTTATAACCCTCCTGGCACCCAAAGGGCAAACTGAGGGAAAACAATAAGACGGTTTAAAAGAGAAAAAGCGGGCTCCTAGCAATAACAAATAGAGCTAAAAAACTCAACATTATAACAAGAGTGTAACATTTTTTTTAATAAAAAAATATTATTACATGACTAGAAGAAATGGATATGGTAATATGAAAAACAGGGGGGAGTTATTCAATAGAAAGGAGGGAAAAAGGTGGGGGGGAATAATTTGAAAATTAAGAAATATGGTGAAGGGGAGAAAAGAAAAAAGAAAGGTAGAAATTAGAGAAAAAAGAAAGGTATTAAGTGGAGAAGAAGGAAGAGAAAGAAAGGTAGAAAATGAAGAAGGAAGAGAAAGAAAGGTATAAAGTGGAGAAGAAGGAAGAGAAAGAAAGGTAGAAAATGAAGAAGGAAGAAAAAGAAAGGTATAAAGTGGAGAAGAAGGAAGAGAAATAAAGGTATTAAGTTGAGAAGAAGGGAGTGAAAGAAAGGTGTAAAGCAAAGAAGATGGAAGTGAAGAAAGGTGGAAAGTGGATAAGAACTAAGTGAAAGAAAGGTAGGAAGGGAATAAGATGAAAGTTAAAGAAAAGTGGAGAAGTAGGAAGTGAAAGAAAGGTAGGAAGGGGAGAAAATGGAAGTTGCAGAAAAGTGGAGAAGTAGGAAGTGAAAGAAAGGTAGGAAGGGGAGAAGCTGAAAGTTAAAGAAAAGTGGAGAAGTAAGAAGTGAAAGAAAGGTAGGAAGGGGAGAAAATGGAAGTTAAAGAAAAGTGGTGAAACAGGAAGTTAATAAAATGTAGAAAGTGGATAAGAACAAAGTGAAAGAAAGGTAGGAAGGGGAGAAAATGGAAGTTAAAGATAAGTGGAGAAGTAGGAAATGAAAGAATGGTAGGAAGGGGAGAAGATGAAAGTTAAAGAAAAGTGGAGAAGTAGGAAGTGAAAGAAAGGTAGGAAGGGGAGAAGATGGAATTGAAAGAAAAGTGGAGAAGATGGAAGTGAAGAACGGTAGACAGTGGATAAGAACTATGTGAAAGAAAGGTAGGAAGGGGAGAAAATGGAAGTTAAAGAAAAGTGGAAAACTAGGAAGTGAAAGAAAGGTAGGAAGGGGAGAAAATGAAAGTTAAAGAAAAGTGGATAAGAACTTAGTGAGAGAAAAGGTTGGAAGGGGAGAAGATGAAAGTTAAAGAAAAGTGAAGAAGTAGAAAGTGAAAGAAAGGTAGAAAGTGGATAAGTACGAAGTGAAAGAGAGGTAAGAATGGGAAAAGATGGAAGAGAAAAAAGTGGTGAAGAAAGAAGTGAAAGAAAGGTAGGAAGGAGAGAAAATGGAAGTGAAAGAAATTTAGAAAGTGGAGAAAGAAGAAAGTTTACCTATCTTGAAGCCAAGGAGCCAGTTCTGCCAGTTGTCGGAGAGATCTGAGATCTCTCTGGAAACCCTGCAGGTCAACCTGACTTACCTCCACACCTGTACCTGGTAACCTAGATACACAATACACAATTGGAAGATAGGAAAAATATTTTTTAATTTTTTTTTATCAGCAGTTAAAACAATCATGGAAACGAATTTTCACAAATTAGAACTTTTTAATAACTTGATTTTAAGAATTGTTTGAAAACCCACCTTTTCTCCTGAATCTGCCAGAGATAGGTTCTAGCTTGAAAACACCAATCCAAACCAAGAATCAAAATGTTCTATACAAAAATATCGTAAAAATATATAATTTAATTTTTAAAAAAAAAATACTTTTTAATAATTTTTAAGTACTGTCACAGATGTCTCAAGAACGGGAACAATATCAGCCCCATAAGTGAAATAAAAGAATAAAAAATATAAAATTTTATAACTATCGAATTTTTTAAAAGTTTATCACCCATTTTTTTTTACAACAAAGTGTGTTTTGAGAAGAAAATAAAAAAATTAAATCCAAAAAAAAGATTTAAAGCTAAAATAAAAACAACTTAACACATTGTTTTATTAGGGATAAGAGAAATTACAAAATTTAAAAATTTTCTTTCTCTAATCCCTAAAAATGATAATATAATAACTATAATAATAAACTAGGTTACTGCAGATTTCTACTCAATTACATGATTAAAAAATACAGAATAACAGAAAACAAGACATTTTATTTCTTCTAATACCCGTGTACTTGAGGGATAAGGAAGAACATGTACTTAAGTACTATTTAATCTACGTCTTTAAGTGCATGTCCCCCAGGTAAAGTACACAATAAGCCCATTTTCCTCTCCAAGCACACTTTTTTGAAAGTGTTGTGTCATTACTTCTCGACTCTGTTCTTTTGGGGACTCTTATATTGTGGATATCAAGATCAATGCTTGATCTTGATCTTTTGTTAATCTGCAGATTAATTTAATCTTTATTCGATATCCACCATGGTAATCATACCCAGTCAAGGGTTCAAGGGAACTTCAATAAGTGAAATGAAGAGATTAAGCATTGATCCTCAATAAAAAGTGCCCGCACGGGATATCAAGATCTCGTTTTATATATATGTAGATGTAGATGTAGATATCGTATCCAAAAGTATCCAATCAAAAGTTCCTAGCTCTTGGTTTGATACAAAAACAGAATTAAAATGTTAGTATTACGGATTGTACGTTTGGAGAATTACGGATTGTAGGATTACAGGTTGAAGAAATATGCCTTGTGCCTGGATGCACTGCAGAAACACTGCATTATTCTGGGAACATGCAATGCAACTACAATGCACTCAGGCAGTCGGCCGAGTGTAGAAATTAGTGTCTTCCATCTCAATATTTTTCTTTGTTATTTGGAAGCCGCCATTTTCCCGTCCGGGTGAGTTTTTCCAATTTTATTCTCACAATTTTTTGGAACATTTTCTTTCAACTTTCTGTTCAGAAAACAGACACATTCAAATTGAGATTAAAATAAAAAAGGGACCTGCGAGGTCACAAAGTCGCACTTAAACCTTTCCTTATGCCAAGATAAGGCTGATATATCATTCCTTTAAACAAAGTAATTTTAAATAAAATATAAAATAATTAGACATAATGATAGAAGTAAACTGTAAATGTTGGCTTTACCGCTTGAAATTAGGCTGTAAAACAGACAATTAAACAAACTTTTTGGGATAGAAGAGGGGGGAGGAAGGGGAGAGGGGGGGGCATATAGAGATAAAAAATAATTTATAAGACAAAACGAGTTTTCGTACTTAGCATTAGTGTAGCTATTTTTCTACTCTCTTATTTTAGAAGTGGAAGAAATCTCCAGGAGTGCAATTGTATAAGAATTAAATATTTTAAGGTTTATTAACTATATAAGTTTAAACCTGTATAATTGTGAAGAACGGTCCTAATATGCAGCATAAAACAGGGCAGATGCAAGATAGAAAGTTTAACGGTCTTCTTTGGCAAATAAAAAGATTTTTAGCAAACATATTATAAACTTGAGATTCTTGAATAACAAAATAAAATATTTAATATCTAAGAAAACAAAAAAAATCTGTAACAATGAAGAAAGTCTGATATGTTCGACAGAACTTCAAGAAAAATCGCTGAAATTTGTAAGAATTGCAGAAACTCTCTATAATGATTCAAAGCCCACTACACTTATAAAACAAGGAAGAAGTCTAATATATAAATCTGCAATGCTCTAAACTTCCAAGACCAAAAAAATCTGTAAGAATTAAAAAAAATTGATATGACTAAAGTCGACTATGAAATCTGTAAAAATGAAAACTAAAAACTTAAATGTTTAAAAACCAACAAAACTTCCAAGAAACTATAAGAAAATGTGTAAGAATTAAAGCAAAGTTTGATAGAATTTAAAGCCTGGTCTGGGAAACTGAGGAAGTCTGAAGAATAAAGGATGCCAGCAATTATCTGGCGCCAACAGTAGAATCTAGATTTTTCATTCAACTAAACTATCTTTCATATATCCATTCAACTAAACCAACTCTCATACCTCCACTCAACTAAACCATCTTTCATATATCCATTCAACTAAACCATCTTTCATATATCCATTCAACTAAACCATCTTTTATACCTCCATTCAACTAAACCAACTCGTATACCTCCATTCAACTAAACCAACTCGTATACCTCCATTCAACTAAGCCAACTCTTATATCTCAATTCAACTAAACCAACTCGTATACCTCTATTCTACTAAGCAAACTCTCACACCTCCATTCAACTAAACCAAATCTAATGTCCTCCATTCAACTAAACCAACTCTCATGTCCTCCATTCAAATAAACCAACTCTTATACCTCCATTCAACTAAGCCAACTCTTATAACTCCATTCTACTAAGCCAAATCTTATACCTCCATTCAACTAAACCAACTCTCATACCTCCATTCTACTAAGCCAACTCTCATACCTCCATTCNCGGGGGGGGGGGGGGGGCGTAACCCCCGAGCCCACGTAATGGATATAAATTACAGGGTGTGCAGTGTGCACTGTGTAGTGATATGTACGATACAAAACTCTATCCCAACATTAAAATTTCTTGCTCTTTTTTCTTCTTTACTTTTAGTTAGAAGTCCTAAGTGTATTATTATTGATTATATACGAGATATTACTGAAGAAAGAACTATCAAAAGACATGACGTCTGTCTGGGACATTTCAATTTTAAAATTGGATAAAAACAAAATTATTTTGACATACCAAATATATAGAATTCAGGTCTATTTTGATTTTACGACACAAATAAGTAGCATATATTTGCAAGTTCATATTTCTAGTTAGTTCTTTAATAGTTATATAATCAGCTTTACACACAACATAAATTCCATTCATTTCTCTTTAAACCGGGATAGTCTTCAAGTTGGCTGGGTAGCTAGGTAGTCAATAGTTAAATAGTTAAATAGTTGAGTACTTGAGTAGTTGAATAGTTGAGCAATTTAGTTTAGGTTTGTAGATAGAAGGGTCTAGGCAGAAAGTTAGGTAGTAAGTAAGTAGATAGGTAGATAGGTAAATAGGGTAGATAACGTAGATATGTACTAAGGTAGGTAGGTAGGAATGTAGGTAGATAGGTAGTTAGGTAGGTATAAAGGTAGGTAGGTATGTAGGTAGATAAGTAGGTAGGTATGTAGGTAGGTAGGTATGTAGGTAGATAGGTAGGTATGTAGGTAAATAAGTAGGTATGTAGGTAGATAGGTAGGTATGTAGGTAGATAGGTAGGTATGTAGGTAGATAGGTAGGTAGATAGCTAAGTATGTAGGTAGATAGGTAGGTATGTAGGTAGATAGGTAGGAAGGTATGCAGGTAGATAGGTAGGTAGGTATGCAGGTAGATAGGTAGTAAGATAGGTAGATAGGTAGGTATGTAGATAGCTAAGTATGTAGGTAGATAGGTAGGTATGTAGGTAGATAGGTAGGTAGGTATGCAGGTAGATAGGTAGGTAGGTATGCAGGTAGATAGGTAGTAAGATAGGTAGATAGGTAGGTATGTAGGTAGATAGCTAGGTAGATAGGTAGTAAGATAGGTAGATAGTTCTGTAAGTGGTTTAGAAAAACCAAGAATATTCTAAGACTTGAGACAGTTTAAAATCCATTCACACGCAACTTCTCCAGTAATATTCTGTTTTACTGTCTCAACACAATTAAATACTCAAAAAATAATTTAGATCTAAATTAGTCTTAGGTCTATTTATAGGTTCAAGGTTGAAAATAGATTAGGTTTAACAGTAGAGACTAAGACGTCAACTTAATGTTTTACCTTTTTACTTTTAAAAAGCTATGTTATCAAATATGATTAAATAAAATGATAAAAAATAATTTTGTTGTCTATTATTCAAGATGTAGAGAAGGAGGGGAGGAGGTAATATATTGCCTGTAAAATTGCAATGATTATACCAGGCTTCGCAATTGGTATTTGGAATAAGAAGAAATGAAATTATAGTTGTGGAAGGATTGATTTGNTTTTTCTAATGATAGGGCTTACAAACATTTATACTGAATAATCAAAAGATTATATTGCCCCTTCAGGGTTGAAACTTGTAATTGCTCAAGTCGTCTGGGACTAAAAATGCAAAAAATATCGGCATTGCGCTTTAAAAGTATTTTTTTTAATGAAGGGGCGTTTTAACAAATCCTTACTTATTGTCTTATGTTTGATTTGCTAATATTTAAATATTAAAATATTGTGTATATGGTCTGCATATTGAGTTCGCTGAATTCATATTTAACCAATGCCGAGACCAGCTACGGGTCTACTGTTTACCTAGGGCTAAATAATTATGTAAATTTACATAATTTCCTGGTCCAGGGGCCAGGGGACACTAGTTTTTCGTGGGCAATGCTACTGAATCTGTTTACAGCTTTTGTCGTGCATAATTATGTACAATTATGTACAAGAATGATTGATCTATAAACGATTTTTCAGGGGCAAATACAGGGGGGGGGGGTATTAAGAAACATATGTTTGTGTATTATAAACTTAACAATATACTT
>NW_019396413.1:0-1442 GCF_000591075.1 Eurytemora carolleeae | reverse complement strand
CCCCCCCGTAAAGAATAATAATCCCCCCAACCTAATTAAAGAATAATATAAGTCTAAAGGAATCCTGAGCCCTGTTCTGGGCCCGGCCCTGCTCCGGCTAAATTCTGAAGATAAATGCATAAATGGTGAATTCTAGGAACTGTAAGGGAGGCATGACTGCCTTGCATGTCGAGCTATGGCCTCGCTCTATTCCCTTCCAGGAATATAAAATTGAAAAACGCAAAAAAGTTGAAAGAAAATGTCACAAAAACAATTGTTCGGAATGTAGCTTCATTTTGTCATGATTATACATCTGAAATTAATAAATTATTTCATTATGTTTTATAGCTTACGAGAAATCAACATCAAATTTCCCTTAAAAATCATTAAAACTTAATTTTCTGGTTATTTAAAGCTGAATTTGACTCTGTAGACAACGATGAATTCGAAAAAATAAAAAAAATAAAAAGTTTTTTGTTTGCTCTTCTGATCTGAAATTGTCTCAAATTTGTATTGGGGAACCTAGACAATGTTCTCAGTTTGAGCAGATTTATTTCTAAAGGAAAAAAATAGTTTCCAAAAAAAGCTTGTTTCCCATGAGCTGGTAAATATATAAAAAAGCTTGTTTCCCATGAGCTGGTAAATATATATAAAAGGGAGTGACTGACAAGGAAAGATGAAAGAGGAGTAATCCATATAATGAAGCTCTTCCCTCATAGCCTAAAACAATTCAATTTTTTTCCTTCAGAATTAGATTTTTTCAAATTTTACGGAGATGTCGTCTTCAGGGATACAAAAATAAAATCCTCTAGTCTTTATTTATTAAGCAAGAAGAAACTGTAGTCGTAATTTTAAGTATCTTTTTAAAGATATGCCTGCCAATCAACTATACTCTTACAAAACCTTTGTCTAAGCAAACATCATGAGATATTCTTGTTTTTCTAAAAATGGATAATTTTCTAATAACCTGCAATATGTCAGAATTCAACACATTTCATGAACAGAAAACAACAATATCATTCTCATTGATGATCAGATAAAGGTTTAAAGGGTACCGTTGTAAGTCGGACATGTTTATCTTAAGACACTTGTTTAGTAAATTTTACGTTATCATTTTTATACTTTTCATAAGAAATAGAAAATTATTTGCATTTTTCAGAATTCGTATTCGTTTAGCCAAAAAGCTTTTCATGCATTAACTTGGCGACATTTCAGGGCAAATGGAGATGGAAAGATAATGCGAATGTAAAATAAACATCTTGGGAAAAAAAACCATTGCTTTGAAATTAATCCCTTTTCAATCCTTTATCTGAGAAATAATGTGGAAGAAATCTTTGTTTAATTTTTACAAATCCCTCAACTGTTTCTGCAGGGGTTTCCTTTACAGGGAATCACAATATAGAATGATAAATTTTCAATGATAAACTTAAGGCTATCTCATTCATTTTTGATCGAGCAAAGCT